>NC_053023.1:258262904-258419151 GCF_003073215.2 Triticum urartu
ATCTGGATCCGGATCCGGGTGAACAGTAAACCCTAGATGTTGCCTCCTTTTTTCCCCCAAGTCTGCAGATCATATTGCCATGTTCATCGTGCTGTAACTTTGCATCCGTAGATCCATTTTGGGCGTGTAGCATATCGAAATGTTCTTCTCAGAGAGCACATCATTTCATCTCATTGCATCATTTTCATTTGAGTTCATCTTGATGCCCGAAATGCTGTTGGAAGAGTGCTATTTGAGATAATTGTCAGATCTGCTGTTCCAAATAGCTATTTGTCATTTTTTCCATGATTAATGTGTGCATGGTATGCCCCTGAGCTCTACGTATGATTTGTTATATGCTTTTTCATCTTTCCAGAGGTGCCATCCATGTATTTTTGTGATGTGTGTGGTGACTAGCACAAGCTTGCAAAGTGGTGCATTTGTTAATGCTGATTTCAGGGACTTAGCAATTCCACCAAGTCCTTGATCTGTTTTTATCAATATGCCATATGTTCATGTTGTTTCCTATTGATCCGTGCCTATTTTGAGGATGATCATTAAGGATGTTTTGTTACTCTTGTAGTGCTCTATCCATCCATGCCTTTGTTTGCAATTATGGAGCACCATAGCTTGAGTCAATCGAGCTCTACTTTTGTTATTTCGTGAATCTGGGCAGATTGTCTACTTGTTAGCGATTTTGCCGAGGATGTTGTAGTTGATCCGTGCATGCTATGTTGTTTTTTTCTTGCCATGTCTAGCTTGTATAATGTGTATTCTTGATGGGTGTCTGCTTAGATTGTCATGCCTTTCTCTGTAGTAAGTGCATCGAGCTCGTAAACATGCCTATTTGATATCTGATTTGCATGCTCCAGTTTTTCACTAAGTCTGTGATCTGATTATGTTTTTGCCATGTTCACATGCTTGCAATTGTATTTTATGATTCCTTTTGGCTCAAGGTTACTAAGGGACTTTTGTTAAGCCCTTTTAGTAGCTACATGCCATGCTTTACTTTGCCATGTTCAGACCCTGTAGCATATAGTTTTCATGCTCCAAAGTGTGCTACCTGATCTGAAATTCCAGACAAGTGTTAATTTCACTAAGTCTGAAACCTGTTTACCAATTGCACTTTTGCCATGCTTGTTTGAACCTATTAATGGATGAATTGGCCATAGCTCAGTGTTCATCTTTAGTTAAGCAATATGAATGGATCCCTGCCATGTATTTTGTCGCCATGTTTGAGTGCTGTAGCATGTCTAACTTGTTTCATTTATATGGCTACTTGCTGAATATCGCAGACCGGTGCCATATTTGAATTGCTTGCCATTTCCAAACCGTGTCTCCGATTCCGGTGTTCTTTATATCATTTTCAAGAGAAATCATCTCACCTTTCCAGTGGCAAACTTGGATTTCCATGTTGAGGTAAGGTTCAATCATTCCTTGTCAAATCTTGCATATGCATCACATATCGCATCCCGCATAGCATACCATGTTTGCATCATGTTGTTGGAACATTGCACGTGGTTGATTGTGTTCCTTTTGCTTGTTTGTCATGTTTGGGTAGAGCCGAGAGACGAGTTCACTAACGAGGAGCCCGTTGAGTTTGCTTTCGAGGATCCAGTCAACTCTAACAACTTTGCAGGCAAGATGATCATACCCTCGAAATCACTTCTATCTTTGCTTTGCTAGATGCTCGCTCTTTTGCTATGCCTATGCTACGATGCCTACCACTTGCTTATCATGCCTCCCAAATTGCCATGTCAAACCTCTAACCCACCATGTCCTAGCAAACCGTTGATTGGCTATGTTACCGCTTTGCTCAGCCCCTCTTATAGCGTTGCTAGTTGCAGGTGAAGATTGGAGACCGTTCCTTGTTGGGACATTATTTTCTTGTTGGGATATCATTATATTATCTTGTTATCTTAATGCATCTATATACTTGGTAAATGGTGGAAGGCTCGGCCTTTTGCCTAGTGTTTTGTTCCACTCTTGCCGCCCTAGTTTCCGTCATATCAGTGTTATGTTCCCGGATTTTGCGTTCCTTACGCGGTTGGGTGATAATGGGAACCCCTTGATAGTCCGCCTTAAATAAAACTCCTCCAGCAATGCCCAACCTTGGTTTTTACCATTTGCCACCTAGCCTCTTTTTCCCTTGGGTTTCCGGAGCCCGAGGGTCATCTTATTTAAACCCCCCCCCCCAGGCCAGTGCTCCTCTGAGTGTTGGTCCGACCGAGCAGACTGCGGGGCCACCTCGGGGCAACTTGAGGTTTGGTTTTACTCGTAGGATGTCTCATCTGAGTGTGCCCTGAGAACGAGATATGTGCAGCTCCTATCGGGATTTGTCGGCACATTCGGGCGGTGTTGCTGGTCTTGTTTTAACTTGTCAGAGTTGTCTTGTAGAACCGGGATACCGAGTCTGATCGGAATGTCTCGGGAGAAGGTATATCCTTCGTTGACCGTGAGAGCTTGTCATGGGCTAAGTTGGGACTCCCCTGCAGGGATTTGAACTTTCGAAAGCCGTGCCCGCGGTTATGGGCAGATGGGAATTTGTTAATGTCCGATTGTAGATAACTTGAACCTTAACTTAATTAAAATGAATCAACTGTGTGAGTTACCATGATGGTCTCTTCTCGGCGGAGTCCGGGAAGTGAACACGGTGTTGGAGTAATGCTTGCCGCAGGTTGTTCTCTAGTTATTCGTTCGCGCTTTGCCTTCTCTTCTCACTCTCTTTTGCGAACAGGTTAGCCACCATATATGCTAGTCGCTTGCTGCAGCTCCACATATTACCTTGCCTTTTCCTATAAGCTTAAATAGTCTTGATCGCGAGGGTGCGAGATTGCTGAGTCCCCGTGGCTCACAGATTACTTCCAAACCAGATGCAGGGCCTGATGATTCCGTTCCAGATGATGCGCTTGAGCTCAAGTGGGAGTTCAACGAAGACTCACACCGTGACTATGTGTCTTTCCCTGATGATCAGTAGTGGTGCCCAGTTGGGGCGATCGGGACCGTGTCGCATGTTGGGTTGATCTTTTATTTTGGTACCATAGTCGGACCATGATTGTATTGGTTGATGTAATGCTATTTATGTACTTTGTGTGACGTGGCGAGTGTAAGCCAACTATGTTACCTTTCCCCTTATCATGTATTACATGGGATGTTGTGAAGATTACCTTACTTGCGACATTGCTTTCAATGCGGTTATGCCTCTAAGTCGTGCTTCGACACATAGGATATATAGCCGCATCGAGGGCATTACAAGTTGGTATCAGAGCCTTCCCCGACCTTAGGAGCCCCCACTGCTTGATCGTTTTTAGCAGCCGTAGTTGAGTCTGGAAAAATGTTTTGAGTCATTTAGGAATTATATATCGGAGTGTTTAGGAATTCTTTTTACTCCCCAGTCTCCTCATCGCTCTGGTAAGGCATCCTGACGTAGAGTTTTGACTCTTCTCTTCTCAAATTTCACTAATTTTTTTAGGATCACGCGGGTATCTTGGAATCGTTCCGATGGATTTGTGACGAGAACATTGTTCTTGGTGCCTCCTGTCATTTAGGGGTTGTGGCAGTGTCCCGGGGAGTTGAGCTCCGAGGTGTTGTCGTCACAATTTTATCGTTGCAGTTCTGGAATACCTGAGTTTAGTACGCCGACATCGAAAATCTCTTTTATGCAGTTGTTGGTGAGATAACCTCGACGCCACCCAGTACTGGGGAGGGAGTTCAGGAGTATTGCCATAACTTGTATAACGGATGCTTTTTGAAGGTTGAGGTAGATGGTTTCCGAAGTTTTCTCGGTTATGTGTTGAAGGATGGATACAGCTGGATGTAGGATTTGCTAGATTTGGGTGAGATATTATGCTTCCCCTATATCCCCAACACCTGATTGCATAACCGGAAAGGTTCGGGAGTTTCATAGGTGGGAATTCTTGTAGCTCTAGCTCTTCTTCAACAGATATTTGGTTTGAGATTGGGATTTCTTATTGAGTATTCGTTCTTGCTCCGTACCTTGTTGATTTATTCCTCTACCTAAATTCTAAGTGGCTTCTCAATTTATGGATATGTGACCATTTCAAGTGGAATGCATTCGTTCTTATGTTCGGATGTGAAGACTATATGTTGCAATTTCAACCTGCTTGATTCAGCTTCTATTTTATCTGTCAATGTGCTAATGGATGTCATCCTCTTCAGGATGGCTCCCGCTAAGAGCAGCAATCAGAATCAGAATCAGGATCCGCCACCACCTCCCCCTCCTCCGGAGGCATGGCAAGCTGTGATGGCCGCTACCAATGCAAACACGCAGTTGATCATGCAAATTCTTCAAGAGCGCAATCAAGCGAACCAAGGCAACCAAGGCAACAATCAGAATCACTTTGCTACACTCAACCATTTCCTTGCTAACCAGCCAAAGACTTTCAGCAATTGTGTTGAGGCAACTGATGCTGACGATTGGCTCATGGACTTGTGCAAGCATTTCGAGTGCAGTAACATCAGGCCTGAGGACTTTGTCAAGTTCGCTTCCTTCCAACTCAAAGACCAAGCTGCAGAATGGTTCCAGCAGTACAAAGATTCCAGAGGAGGCCGTGTGATTACCTGGGATGAATTCCGTCAAGACTTCAAAGCTCATCATATCCCTCAGAGCATGGTTGAAAGCAAGCGTGAGGAATTCCGCAACCTGAAGCAAGGCTCTTTATCTGTCTATGACTACAACAAGTTGTTTCAGAAGCTCGCCCACTTTGCTAAGAAGGACGTCCCTGACGAGAAGATCATGATATACCAGTTCAGGGGTGGTCTTAGAGAAGAAATCCAGCTAGCTCTTGTTCTCTTTGAGCCCTTGAGGTACGATGAGTTCTACAACATGGCATTGAAGCAAGAGGCTGCTCAAGTGAAGTGTGATGCTTCCAAAAAGCGAGTCAGAGACGCTACTCCTTCTTCCTCTACTCAAGTGGCCAAGCAGTAGAAGTATTGGCTTCCTCCTCCTCCGTTTCGTCAGCCTATCAACAGAAGAGCAAAGGTGGCAGTGGATCTTCCCCACCCACCCAACCCTGGCTTTCAGAACAAGACTTCATCTCAAGCTCCAAGATCGAGTGCTCCGTACCACCGTCCGCTTTCAGAGGTCACGTGCAACAAGTGCCAACAGAAGGGTCACTATGCCAACAAATGCTTCAATCAGAGGCGCCTCCCTCCTCCTCCTCCTGTGAGATCGACAAGTACAGCTGTGGTCAAGCATAACCCCAAGCACGCCAAGGTCAACTTGATGAATGCAGCTCAGGCAGAGGACTCGTCAGATGTCATCATGGGTAACCTTCCTGTTAACGATGTTCCTGCAAAAGTACTTTTTGATACTGGTGCATCGCCTTCTTTCTTGTCATGCCCTTTTGCATCGAAGCACAATGTGGATACTGAGGTCATGCCCAAAGTCATGCAAGTTGTTTCTCCCGGCAAGCTTTTGACCTCTAGTTTGGTTGCTCCCGATATCTCTATCACATTGGGCGACTACAAGTTTCTTTCTTCTCCGGTGGTTCTTGGAAATTCGGATACTGATCTTATTCTCGGAATGGATTGGCTTTCTAAGAACAAGGCGCATCTTGATTGTGCTGCCAGGCAGATTCAATTGACTCATTCGTCTGAGGATGTAATTGTCTTTGCCGCTCGTGATGATACCATCCGTCTATTTTCTCTCAATGAGAAGGGTGAACTGGATGCCATCTCGCAAATTCCAATCGTTTGCGAATATCAAGACGTATTTCTAGAAGAGCTTCCAGGAATGCCTCCGCACCGGCCAGTTGAATTCGTCATCGATCTTGAGCCTGGCACGGAACCGGTTTGCAAGCGTCCTTACAAGCTCGGACCTGAAGAGTTGAAGGAGCTGAAGAAGCAACTCGATATTCAAGAGCGAATGGGTCTCATCCAACCTAGTTCTTCTCCGTGGGGTTGTGGAGTTCTTTTTATGAAGAAGAAGGATGGAACGGACCGACTTTGTGTTGATTACCGTCCATTGAGCAAGAAGACTATCAAGAACAAGTAACCACTTCCCAACATCAACGAGCTGTTCGAACAACTCAAAGGTGCCCAAGTATTCTCCAAGCTTGATCTCCGTATGGGTTATCACCAGATTCGAATCCGTGAGCAAGATATTCCCAAGACGGCTTTCAGAACAAGCTACGGTTCATATGAATACACTGTCATGTGTTTTGGCCTCGTCAACGCTCCTCCGACTTTCTCTCGCATGATGAACTTCATCATCAACACCTACACCAATGACTTCGTTTTGGTCTATCTCGATGACATTCTGGTCTTTTCGAAGAACAAGGAAGATCATGCCAAGCACTTGCGTTTGGTGCTTGATAAGCTCAGGGAACATCAGTTCTACGCCAAGTTCTCAAAGTGCGAGTTTTGGCTCGATGAGGTTCTTTATCTTGGGCATATCATCTCTGCCAAGGGCATTGCGGTGAATCCTGAGAAGGTGTAAGCAATTGTGAATTGGGAACCACCTCAGAATGTGAAGCAACTCCGTAGCTTCCTCGGTCTCGCAAGCTATTGTCGAAGGTTCGTGGAGAACTTTTCTAAGATTGCGAAGCCCCTTTCAAACCTTCTCCAGAAGCACGTTAAGTACGTTTGGTCTCCGGAATGTGACATCGCTTTCAACACTTTGAAAGAGAAATTGGTCACTGCTCCAATTCTGACTCCTCCTGATGAATCCAAACCGTTCGAGGTCTTCTGCGATGCCTCTCTCCAAGGTCTTGGTGCAGTGTTGATGCAAGAGAAGAAAGTTGTGGCTTATACCTCTCGCCAGTTGAAGCCCAATAAGAAGAACTACCCCACTCATCACCTTGAGTTGGCGGCAGTTGTGTATGTTCTTTTGACTTGGAGACATCTCTTATTGGGAAGAAAAGTGGACATCTTCACTGACCACAAGAGTCTCAAGTACATCTTCACTCAGCCTAATCTCAACCTCAGGCAGACTCGATGGGTCGAAATGATTCAAGAGTATAATCCGAGTATCAAGTATGCTCCAGGCAAGGCTAATGTGATTGCTGACGCATTGAGCAGGAAGGCTTATTGCAACAGTCTGATTCTCAAGCCTTATCAACCCGAGCTTTGTGAAGCTTTCCGCAAACTTAATCTGCAAGTTGTTCCTCAAGGTTTCCTCGCCAACCTTCAAGTCTCTCCTACTTTGGAAGATCAGATTCGCGAGGCTCAACTTCTTGATGCTATGGTGAAGAAGGTGAAGATTGGGATTGCCAAGAGTCAACCCAAGTATAAGTGCTACCGCCTTGATGACAAGGATACTCTCTTCTTCGAGGATCATATTGTCGTGCCCAAAGGTGACCTTTGTAAAGTGATCATGAATGAGGCTCACAATTCTCTCCTCTCCATCCACCCTGGGAGCACGAAGATGTATCGGGACCTCAAACAGGCTTATTGGTGGACTCGAATGAAGCGTGAGATTGTTCAGTTCGTGAATGAGTGTGATGTCTGCAAAAGAGTGAAGGCAGAACACCAAAGGCCAGTTGGTCTCCTCCAACCTCTTGCCATTCCAGAATGGAAGTTTGACCACATTGAGATGGACTTCGTGACTAGGTTTCCAAAGTCCAAGCGTGGCAATGATGCTATATTCGTTGTCATCGACAAACTCACTAAAGTGGCTCATTTTCTACCTATCAAAGAGTCAATCACTGCAGCTCAATTGGCGGAGCTCTATACCTCTCGGATTGTCTCGCTGCACGGTATTCCACAGGTGATCTCTTCAGACCGTGGCAACATCTTTACCTCCAAGTTTTGGGAGTCTTTTCAGAAGGCCATGGGCACCAACATCCGCTTCGGCACAGCTTTCCATCCTCAAACTAGCGGTTAAGTCGAGCGTGTCAATCAGATTCTTGAAGATATGCTCAGGGCTTGTGTGATCTCCTTCGGCATGAAGTGGGAGGATTGTCTTCCATATGCTGAATTCTCCTACAACAACAGTTTTCAAGCAAGTTCGGGCAAGGCCCCATTCGAAATTTTGTATGGCAGGAAGTGTCGTACCCCTCTCAACTGGTCTGAAACCGGTGAATGTCAACTTCTGGGAAATGACTTAATCACAGAGGCAGAGGAGATGTGTAAAGTCATTCGAGATAACCTCAAAGCAGCGCAATCGCGCCAGAAGAGCTACTATGATAGTAAGCACCATGATTTGGCTTTCAAGATCGGAGATCATGTTTACCTCCGCGTCTCTCCAATGAAAGTTACTCGTCGCTTCGGTATCAAAGGGAAGCTTGCCCCTAGATACGTGGGACCTTTCAAGATCGTCAGCAAGAGAGGCGATCTCACCTATCAACTCGAGCTTCCTTCAAACTTTGCAAATGTGCATGACGTGTTCCATGTCTCTCAGCTCTGCAAGTGCTTCAAGACTCCTGACCGCACCGTCAACTTCGAAGACATTGAGCTCCAAGAAGATCTCTCTTATCATGAGCACCCCGTTGCTATTCTTGAAGAGACTGAACGCAAGACTCGCAATAAATCAATCAAATTCCTCAAAGTCAAGTGGTCACACCATTCTGACCGTGAAGCCACCTGGGAACGCGAGGATCACCTCCGTTCTGAGTACTCGGCGTTCTTCCAGTCCTAGATCTCGGGAAGAGATCCTTTCGTAGTGGTGGAGTGTTGTAACACCCCGGATGTGATTTACCTAATATGTACTCCAACTCTTGCCGTTTCTGGCGTTATGTTAATTTATTTCCTTGGGTTCGGATTTTTGTCTCCGTGTCTTGTTGTTGTTGTTGTTGTCATGCATCTCATATCATGTCATCATGTGCATTGCATTTGCATATGTGTTCGTCTCATGCATCCGAGCATTTTCCCCGTTGTTCGTTTTGCATTCCGGTGCTCCGTTCTCCTCCGGTGGTCATTTCTACCTTCTTCTCGTGTTTAGGGATTAAACATTTCCGGATTGGACCGAGACTTGCCAAGCGTCCTTGGTTTACTACCGGTAGACCGCCTGTCAAGTTTCGTACCATTTGGACTTCGTTTGATGCTCCAACGGTTAACCGAGGGACCAAAAAGGCCTCGTGTGTGTTGCAGCCCAACACCCTTCCAAATTGGCCCAAAACCCACCAAAACCCTCTCCATCATCTAGAGCGTTCGATCACGATCGCGTGGCCGAAAACCGCACCTCTTTTGGACTCTCCTAGCTCCCCCTATGCCTATTTAAAGGCCCCCTCCGAAATTCTTGTTTTCCTCTCCCCGAAACCCTAGATCCATCTCCACCCACCGCCGCCAGACAAAAACTCGCAGGCCGGACAGTGTCCGACCCGCGCCGCCGCCGCCACGTGTCATCCGCTCGTTGGCCGCGCCGCTGCCGGCCCGGGAGGCCCAAGACAGGCCCCCGAGGCCCATCGCCTCTCACCGCCGCTTGCCTCCTCGTCTCCGGCGATCCTCGAAGAGCGCGCCGCCCGATCTGGATCCGGATCCGGGTGAACAGTAAACCCTAGAGGTTGCCTCCTTTTTTCCCCTAAGTCTGCAGATCATATTGCCATGTTCATCGTGCTGTAACTTTGCATCCGTAGATCCGTTTTGGGCGTGTAGCATATCGAAATGTTCTTCTCAGAGAGCACATCATTTCATCTCATTGCATCATTTTCATTTGAGTTCATCTTGATGCCCGAAATGCTGTTGGAAGAGTGCTATTTGAGATAATTGTCAGATCTGCTGTTCCAAATAGCTATTTGTCATTTTTGCCATGATTAATGTGTGCATGGTATGCCCCTGAGCTCTACATATGATTTGTTATATGCTTTGTCATCTTTCCAGAGGTGCCATCCATGTATTTTTGTGATGTGTGTGGTGACTAGCACAAGCTTGCAAAGTGGTGCATTTGTTAATGCTGATTTCAGGGACTTAGCAATTCCAACCAACCTTTGATCTGTTTTATCAATATGCCATATGTTCATGTTGTTTCCTTTGATCCGTGCCTATTTTGAGGATGATCATTAAGGATGTTTTGTTACTCTTGTAGTGCTCTATCCATCCATGCCTTTGTTTGCAATTATGGAGCCACCATAGCTTGAGTCAATCGAGCTCTACTTTTGTTATTTCGTGAATCCTGGGCAGATTGTCTACTTGTTTAGCGATTTTGCCGAGGATGTTGTAGTTGATCCGTGCATGCTATGTTGTTTTTTTCTTGCCATGTCTAGCTTGTATAATGTGTATTCTTGATGGGTGTCTGCTTAGATTGTCATGCCTTGCTCTGTAGTAAGTGCATCGAGCTCGTAAACATGCCTATTTGATATCTGATTTGCATGCTCCAGTTTTTCACTAAGTCTGTGATCTGATTATGTTTTTGCCATGTTCACATGCTTGCAATTGTATTTTATGATTCCTTTTGGCTCAAGGTTACTAAGGGACTTTTGTTAAGCCCTTTGAGTAGCTCCATGCCATGCTTTACTTTGCCATGTTCAGACCCTGTAGCATATAGTTTTCATGCTCCAAAGTGTGCTACCTGATCTGAAATTCCAGACAAGTGTTAATTTCACTAAGTCTGAAACCTGTTTACCAATTGCACTTTTGCCATGCTTGTTTGAACCTATTAATGGATGAATTGGCCATAGCTCAGTGTTCATCTTTTGTTAAGCATCATGAATGGATCCCTGCCATGTATTTTGTTGCCATGTTTGAGTGCTGTAGCATGTCTACTTGTTCATTTAGATGGCTACTTGCTGATATCGCAGACCGGTGCCATATTTGAATTGCTTGCCATTTCCAAACCGTGTCTCCGATTCCGGTGTTCTTTATATCGATTTCAAGAAATCACTCACCTTTCCAGTGGCACACTTGGATTTCCATGTTGAGGTAGGTTCAATCATTCCTTGTCAAATCTTGCATATGCATCACATATCGCATCCCGCATAGCATACCATGTTTGCATCATGTTGTTCGAGCATTTGCACGTGGTTGATTGTGTTCCTTTTGCTTGTTTGTCTTGTTTGGGTAGAGCCGGGAGACGAGTTCACTAACGAGGAGCCCGTTGAGTTTGCTTTCGAGGATCCAGTCAACTCTGACAACTTTGCAGGCAAGATGATCATACCCTCGAAATCACTTCTATCTTTGCTTTGCTAGATGCTCGCTCTTTTGCTATGCCTATGCTACGATGCCTACCACTTGCTTATCATGCCTCCCAAATTGCCATGTCAAACCTCTAACCCACCATGTCCTAGCAAACCGTTGATTGGCTATGTTACCGCTTTGCTCAGCCCCTCTTATAGCGTTGCTAGTTGCAGGTGAAGATTGGAGACCGTTCCTTGTTGGAACATTATTTTTCTTGTTGGGATATCATTATATTATCTTGTTATCTTAATGCATCTATATACTTGGTAAAGGGTGGAAGGCTCGGCTTGCCTAGTGTTTTGTTCCACTCTTGCCGCCCTAGTTTCCGTCATATCGGTGTTATGTTCCCGGATTTTGCGTTCCTTACGCGGTTGGATAATGGGAACCCCTTGATAGTTCGCCTTGAATAAAACTCTCCAGCAATGCCCAACCTTGGTTTTACCATTTGCCACCTAGCCTCTTTTTCCCTTGGGTTTCCGGAGCCCGAGGGTCATCTTATTTAACCCCCCCCGGGCCAGTGCTCCTCTGAGTGTTGGTCCGAACCGAGCAGACTGCGGGGCCACCTCGGGGCAACTTGAGGTTTGGTTTTACTCGTAGGATGTCTCATCTGAGTGTGCCCTGAGAACGAGATATGTGCAGCTCCTATCGGGATTTGTCGGCACATTCGGGCGGTGTTGCTGGATTTGTTTTAACTTGTCGAAGTTGTCTTGTAGAACCGGGATTACCGAGTCTGATCGGAATGTCTCGGGAGAAGGTATATCCTTCGTTGACCGTGAGAGCTTGTCATGGGCTAAGTTGGGACTCCCCTGCAGGGATTTGAACTTTCGAAAGCCGTGCCCGCGGTTATGGGCAGATGGGAATTTGTTAATGTCCGGTTGTAGATAACTTGAACCTTAACTTAATTAAAATGAATCAACTGTGTGAGTTACCGTGATGGTCTCTTCTCGGCGGAGTCCGGGAAGTGAACACGGTGTTGAGTAATGCTTGCCGCAGGTTGTTCTCTAGTTATTCGTTCGCGCTTTGCCTTCTCTTCTCACTCTCTTTTGCGAACAGGTTAGCCACCATATATGCTAGTCGCTTGCTGCAGCTCCACATATTACCTTGCCTTTTCCTATAAGCTTAAATAGTCTTGATCGCGAGGGTGCGAGATTGCTGAGTCCCCGTGGCTCACAGATTACTTCCAAACCAGATGCAGGGCCTGATGATTCCGTTCCAGATGATGTGCTTGAGCTCAAGTGGGAGTTCGACGAAGACTCATGACGTTACTATGTGTCTTTTCCCTGATGATCAGTAGTGGTGCCCAGTTGGGGCGATCGGGACCGTGTCGCATGTTGGGTTGATCTTTTATTTTGGTACCGTAGTCGGACCATGATTGTATTGGTTAATGTAATGCTATTTATGTACTTTGTGTGACGTGGCAAGTGTAAGCCAACTATGTTACCTTTCCCCTTATCATGTATTACATGGGATGTTGTGAAGATTACCTTACTTGCGACATTGCTTTCAATGTAGTTATGCCTCTAAGTCGTGGTTCGACACGTAGGAGATATAGCTGAATCGAGGGCGTAACACCAACAAACCTAACAACCAAATAAAGATAAACAAGGCATCTACTCACTATAAACAACCAAATATAGCCATTTGCAAAACTGAAGTGGACAATTCATACTTAAACATCACATAGCCCTATTGAATAATACATTTTTGCATAAGTAAAATAATTAAACACGGCACAGTTAAAGCACCGCACGACAAATGCTACTATAACAAAGGGTACGGGTTGGCAAGCTAGAAAAGGTAAGACTTGCTGATAGAATGTTGCCTCACATTTCATGGACGGTATCCTTCCAGTTGGAAGAGCACAGACCCATGGTGCACTCTCTGATGTCACAGATGGGTTGTTTCACCTTGGAAGAACCTTCGTGGGTGCCATCCTCGTGGTCGTGGTCGATGAGATCTGACTTGGCAATTGAGGATCCCAAGCCACCGCCGTAGAACGTGTCCTTCAGAAATGACAAAATGGGCTCGATGGCGTATAAATCTCGCAAATCCTTGACCGCTTGGCGGAGGAGATCAGAGGCAAGGCCATCGAAGAGATCGACGGCGGTTGAACCAGAGGGGTTGGGGATGGACCACTTAACCTGTGACATGGCCCGCGTGAAGCCGTCACTGTGGATGAGCTTGATGTCGAAGCCAGCTTTCCCGAGATATAGTAATACGCTAGCCCGCTGACATGAAGCCTTCAGCTTGGCAATGTAGTCAACGTCTTCGTCGGCTTCCGCGGCAACTTGTTGCTCCGGGATCGACAGGTCGGGGCGAATGGTGGCCACCTCGCCAACATCCACCGAAGAGGCCATGATAAACCTCTTCTTGGCCGAACGCTCGTTGGGCTCCCTAGCATACGTGGTCAAGCTTAGGCTGCGACATTCTGGAGCAGGGGATGTGGATCTAGTGGGGAGGGACACCGCAGGCCTCATCTAAAAACTCAGAGGAGTGGGGCGACGGTATAGGAATCACTCGGTAACCTGAACTTTATTATCTGGCTAGGAGGAACGGGCAGACCGACAGGGGTTGGCGGCTGCAGCCGCGAGCTAGGGTTCGAGGGGGGGAGTGGGGCAGGTGGGGGACTGGGGATGAGGGGTGTTTGAGGATAGCCGCGGCTACTGAAAATTTTAGTAATGGTGGGTGGAGATGGTGGTGGACGAGGGAGGGCGACGGTTCAAATGCTTCAGCTACTGCAATTTTACTATAAGGTTGGTACTGGAGGATTGTGGGCGACGATTGAAGTACGACGGCTACTAAAATTTGGGTAAAGGAATTGATGCGGGGCGGGAGTGCCCAAGATCACATATGGTCCGATAACAATATGCGTGTATGATAATAAGGAAAAGTGGCATGGAACCGCCGATTTTTGCAACGCGCAAGGCGGGTAGTTTGTATTTATATTTCTAGCTAGCTGGTCTATCACACACGGTTCGTCCTAATTTCCAAATAAACTTACTCGCCTTTAGCATACACAGGTGGTGGTTTTACAGCGCACTTGCATCACACATGGTTAAGCCAGTACCTCCACCCTTTGCTCGCGCTTGCGCGATCGTGGTGATTTTACAGCACACTTGCATCGCACACGGTTGAGCCTGTACCTCCACCTTTGCTCACGCTTGCGCAGGCGTGGTGATTCACAACGAACTTGTATCACATACGGTTAAGATATTATACCCATGTCCGTTGAGCGTCATCAGAGTCTTTGCAGGAAAAAATAATGTTAGAGAGGGTCAGAAGACAGCCACACCAGCATGTGGCCCAAATATATATGAGTGAAAAGGGTGGTCTGTGATGTTCAAAATTCCAATGCACAACTTTGACTGTGCGGGCCCATGGTTGAGTGCGTCGTCGAAGATCGATGAGAGGGGCTAGAAGTCAAGAACCACCTGGAAGTGGCCAAATATATGTAGGAATATTGGGGATGATTAAAACTTTAAATACACAATGCATAACTTTGGTGGGACCCGCCTCACAAACCCGAAAGCACCCTTGGATATATATATATATATGTCTATAATGACATAATGTCGTACCTAGCTAGGATGCTTGGCCCACCACCTCAAACTTCGTGTTAGTGGGGCAGATGCACATAATAATCGATACTTTGGTCATACATGCATGTCGCCATGACCTACCATAAGATGGACCAATGAATCTGTCGTTTGGTCAAACGACAGTTGTTGTTGTTGATAAACCGCTTGGGCCAATAGATTGAACCATCATAAAAATCGCATGAGAGGGACCAAAAAAACAGCACCTCTTGCATGCGGCCCAAAATGATGTACATTGGGAAGGGGTGATGTGTGTTTTCAATATAGAATAATGTACAATTTAGATGTGGTGCCTACCTCTCGATACAGACAACAACCATGAAGGCAAGGTAGTTAAGGACGAGATACACAGGGTATGATGTAGGTCGAACACAGCAATCCGAACATGTGGGAGGGAATCCTGACAAAGCATGAGCTCGATCTTTGGTTGAGCGACATGTGACGGTGACCGGACCTAACACGAACTAGGAGGAATCCATTCATGACCAACACATACCCCTCATTATCGGCCAAAGTGATGATACGTATACACTCGAGGAGCCCACAGATATGCGTGTCATCACAAAAAACCGCACAAGGGAGATGTGGTCGATCAGAAGACCCCGTATACACTGCATGCGGCCCTAAAATATGTATGGTACAGTGGCGCGTGATGTGTTTAAATCCCAAATGCACAACTTCGATGGGCCACCAACTACATTACAAACCGAACACCGTACCCGACTCCAAGCCTGGTTCAATACGTATGATGTCAGTTTCCCAACTTCGAGGTGGCAGCGGTGGTGGGGGGGGGGGGTTCGTCCCACGCATGCGCTCAAACTTTATTTGGTCTAGCATGGGATACATCTATATCTATACCCCTATATAGTGTGCGAATAACTTTGGAAGTTGGTCGTTGGATGAAGCCAATCCGATGGTGCAGAGATGGCAAATCCGAGCACTACTGGCCTTGGATATCATCTACATTCCACCAGATTCTGCCACATGTACAATCTAGAAGGCTCCATGGTTGAACTTAAGCATAATGCAGAAACCTCAAAACACAAGCACTTCTCCTTTGTTCTCTAGAATCTTCCATATCTTAATTGCCCAAACTTTTTTCTAAATGAATTGTCACTTTTGTATTTACTTTATGCTTTACAATGCACAATTCCATGAATCTTAAAATAAATTTTTTATAAACCTAATTAATTTTGGATGAGATGAACTATAAGAATTAAACGAACATCTACAACATGCATATATGAAAGCTTACATGCTATAGTGTGGTATTTATTCATAATTTGGTTACCAAATCTCATGCGTGCAATGCACGTGTACCTTACTAGTATCAATAGGAAACCATCATGGTCAAACCCTTCTCGTTGTTGGGTCAAAGGGATAGATTGTGTGGGCCCCCTAATTGTCGGTAAAGGATAGTATATATACCTCGGGGAGCCCATAGATATGTGTCGCGTCTATAAGCCGCACAAGGGAGACATGCTCAAGAAGAACACCCTGCCCCCTATACCCTGGATGCAACCTGAAAAAGGTTTATATAATTGCCATGACATGTCAAGCCAATCATTCTTTAATTTTTTTAGAGGAAAAAATAACCCATAAAAACATAGTAGGTTTACATAATCGTCATGACAGGTCAAGTCAATCATTCTTTAATTTTTTAGAGCAAAAAATAACCTATAAAAACATTGTCTACAAATTAGCAAAACAAGGATCCCAAGGTTTATATAATTGCCATGATAGGTCACTACAGAGATATAATATATCTCTATAATGCCCGTGTCATAGCATTTAAATGAAGCTTAAGATATGCAACTTCCCACCAGGCCACCCATCCTTGGACTACTCCAGCCCGAGCACGCTTAACTTCTGCATTCTATTCGACCAGGTTAGTGGATGGGAAGCCGGCCCTTGCTGATAAGAATTGCCTCCTTGCCACTAAGGCGTTTCATGGTGGTCACCCTATGGGACCTACTCCCTCCTATCACACACATTTGTGCTTCTAGAAACTATGTGGGATATTTACATGGCCGGTGTGTCGCCGCTAGCCTTCAATGAGCACTGGTAGCGGGAAAATGATGGGAGAAGAGGCAGGAAACCGATGAGAGGAGTGGCAAGAAACAGTAGCCTGTTTAGAAAACCTACTAGAGAAGGAAGCGTAAGCTAGCATGACGCATGCGCACAATGCTTACCCATGTACTGCATGTGCTGTCGAAAGGGCTCAGGGTTGTGATGACCCACAAGTATAGGGGATCTATCATAGTCCTTTCGATAAGTAAGAGTGTCAAACCCAACGAGGAGCAGAAGGAAATGATAAGCGGTTTTCAGCAAGGTATTCTCTGCAAGCACTAAAATTATCGGTAACAGATAGTTTTGCGATAAGGTAATTCGTAACGAGTAACAAGTAACAAGTGTAAATAAAGTGCAGCAATATGGCCCAATCCTTTTTGTAGCAAAGGACAAGCCTGGACAATTTCTTATATAGAGAGAAGCGCTCCCGAGGACACATGGGAATTATCGTCAAACTAGTTCGCGTTCGGTACTTTGATAATTTGATATGTGGGTGGACCGGTGCTTGGATGTTGTCCTTACCTGGACAAGCATCCCACTTATGATTAACCCCTATTGCAAGCATCCGCAACTACAACAGAAGTATTAAGGTAAACCTAACCATAGCATGAAACATATGGATCCAAATCAGCCCCTTACGAAGCAAAGCATAAACCAGGGTTTAAGCTTCTGTCACTCTAGCAACCCATCATCTACTTATTACTTCCCAATGCCTCCCTCTAGGCCCAAACAATGGTGAAGTGTCATGTAGTCAACATTCACATGACACCACTAGAGGGATGACAATATACATCTCATCAAAATATTGAACGAATACCAAATTCACATGACTACTAATAGCATGACTTCTCCCATGTCCTCAGGAACAAACATAACTACTCACAAAGCATATTCATGTTCATAATCAGAGGGGTATTAATATGCATGATGGATCTGAACATATGATCTTCCACCAAGTAAACCAACTAGCATCAACTACAAGGAGTAATCAACACTACTAGCAACCCACAGGTACCAATCTGAGGTTTGGATACAAAGATTGGATACAAGAGATGAACTAGGGTTTGAGATGAGATGGTGCTGGTGAAGATGTTGATGGAGATTGACCCCCTCCCAATGAGAGGATCGTTGGTGATGACGATGGTGATGATTTCCCCCTCCCGAAGGGAAGTTTCCTTGGTAGAATAGCTCCGCCGGAGCCCTAGATTGGTTCCACCAAGGTTCTGCCTCGTGGCGGCGGAGTCTCGTCCCGAAAGCTTGCTTATTATTTTTTTCCTCGATGGATGACTCCATATAGCAGAATATGGGCATCGAAGGGCCACCAGGGCCCCCATGAGGCAGGGGGCGCGCCCAGGGGGTAGGGCACGCCCCCCACCCTCTTGGCTGGTGAGTGGCCCCCCTTTGGTACTTCTTGTGCTCAGTATTTTTTATATATTCTGGAAATAACTTCCGTGAAGTTTCAGGACTTTTGGAGCTGTGCAGAATAGGTATCTAATATTTGCTCCTTTTCCATCCCAGAATTCCAGCCGCTGGCATTCTCCCTCTTTATGTAAACCTTGTAAAATAAGAGAGAATATGCATAAGTATTGTGACATAATGTGTAATAACAGCCCATAATGCAATAAATATTGATATAAAATCATGATGCAAAATGGACGTATCAGGTTGCCGTTCGATCTAGGAGCATCCAACAGTGCACACGTACGATCCGTGGGGTTTTGGTTCTGGCCAATCCGAATGCACGACTCAGATCGCGCGCGCAGCAGGGGGAGGGGGGCATCGGCCACGGTTTGGTAGGCACACAGCTTTCATGAGTGCATCGTGTGTTATTTGAAAACATTTCGTGAGAAGATCTCGGTTTTTAAATCCCCGTAAATCCAAAACTAATAGGAAAATCGTGAAACCTGGCATGGTGTCACGACATGGCACATATATGTCGAGGATTTTTTTCGTCCATTTTGGCACAAGTTCTATTACAAGCCTCTTACAAGCCGGAGCTTCTCTCAAAGAAGCCTCATGGTTCCGATAGGGAAATGTGTCCCCCTTGTGGGCGAAACATAATCACTGCCTCTTTTCACCTTGTATTTTCTTCTACAGGAAACATGGAACGACAGTATATCCGTGCTGAAAGTTAAACTTTTTCAGGGTTCGTTTGGCCTTTTTATACACTAATTGAGTTTCCTAGGCATTTAATGTCCATAATTCAAATCTGAACTTCAAATACATGCTCTAGTTGTAGCGACCCGATCCCAATGGACCGTAGTATCTGTGCTTAAGTGTCATCCCTGGATCAGTATTGCTGACACACACAATACTCGAGGATTTATAACAGAGTTCAATCACACACTTATTACATCAAGTGTCTCAAAAAGAGTACTTATTACAATAATATGGCTGAAGGCCCTCTAAATAAGATAACTGCGGAAGCATCATAGATAAATGAGTCCATCCACTCCACGGCAAAACTGAGTGCATGACAATGACCTATCACACCTTACTCTTCGTCGGAAAATTCTGCAACATGATAAGTTGCAGCCATGTAGGTAAGCACACAGAATATGCTGGCAAGATAACACTATAGAGCAATGAATGAATAACAGCTATCACTACATGCATATACGGCTAGTGGAGGCTCTAAGTTTAACATTTGCATAACGCCAATTTTTCCCTACAACAAAGGAATAGATTTTATTTAACTACCAATTTATGTCATTATTGAGAAGGTATCCCCATCTCAATCCCAAAATAATATTAATAACCCAACAAATTCATTAAGTAAAGTGATGAGACCAAATAATAATTCAAGTACAAAATACTCAAGATGTCCATAACCGGGGACACGGCTAATCATGATTAGTTTATACACTCTGTAGAGCTTTGTGCACTTTTCCCCACAAGACTCGATCTCCTCCGTTGGATTTCTCGCAATACATGATGTTTGAGAAATGGATGACCTAGACACAGTCTTTCCGAAGAGGTCTCCTTAACCGATAGATAGGCCGGTACACCTACAATCCCCTACATCTGCTAGCCCATCATGGAAAGGATTCCCACAACTTACTCAACTATGCCGGAGCCCATAATGGCATGTGGCTGCACACGGAAGTTTCTAGCATGAATAATCTTATGATCCCTTTGAACCTGGGTGGAATTCCATAGGATGATCACACGGGTACCCTGGGATCTCCTAGGATAACACTGGATTCCCCAGGTGCCCACAACCAATCCACCCAGAGGTGTATTAAAGTAGCCACCTTAAGTTTTCCCTTAGTTATTATCTCTCACAACTTTCATGAATCTCACATACCAATCCCCGTCTACGAGCATAGCAAAGCGTTAATGAGCATAACGTATAATCCAGGGGTTAGTAAAAAGACAATAGGTTCCTACCTCATCAACTACTTAACCATAACCACATGTTCACAATCCTACACATGCAATGTTTGAGGGTTGAAACTAATGCTTAAAAACTCGGTAATAAAGGGATATGATCAAAGTGTAACTTGCCTTGCTGACGATCGGAAAAACATAGAGATTCGTAGTAGCAACCTTCGCACTCCGGGTACTCTATCTTAAACAAACAAAAGCATACATAATCTCCCAAGCATAAGTTGCAAGGGTAAAACCCAAATAAAAGTTCTAAACATAAAGATCGAGTGAAGGGCTTCGATTTGCAAAAATAATCGATCAAATCGGAGATACGAAACTCAAGTTACAAACAAAAGAAATTCAAATTCAAATATGTTTGAAACCAAATTTTAAATTTTAAAAAACATGTTTAAGTTGATTATCTGAATAGAGGAGATTGTAACGAAGAATTTGGTGTTAGTTTTGTTGGATTTGGATAAACGAGCAAAAAGTAGTGAGGGTTTAAAGATCAGGGACTAATCTGATATGAAAATAATTACGGATAGCTCCCAGGCCGAAAATAAACGAAAAAAGAAAAACCTAATGAACGAACGTTCGCTAACAGAGGCTAACGAATAAATAACATCCACTAACAGATCTAAACAAACAAATGTTCTCTAATTAAACCAACCTAGTAAAATAAACCGATCTGAAAAAACCGAAACTTATAAAAAACCAGGGCGGGTTTTCGGCGGTTATACCGGCTCGGTGGAGAAAACCAGCAGCGGCGGCAGATCGGACGGTGGCATCGGCGAGGTGGGACGACGGCTCCGGTGACGGCGCTGGCGGAGGGGTGGCGCGGTGAGGCGGCGACGGGGCTACGCGGCGCGGGGCGGCGGCTTTGGCGGCGGGAGGCGGCGCGGCTCAATGAGGAGGAGGGCGTGTTGACACGGAATTTTGCCGAAGTAAAATACAAAGTGATATCTATGATCAAAATATGATAAAGCAAAATTATATAAAAAATGGCGAATTGCTGTATAGACAAAGGAAATGACCATGGTGAATCTCCATCGCTTAAAATAATAGGCACACAAAATAAATTAATAAAAGAGAGGATACATGAGAAAATTGGAAAGTGAATAAAAACCTCCATGGAAAATTTGTCCCGATGAAAATCATACGTACCTTCATCCATGCACGCCGCCACCGGCGGCGAGTGCCAGATACCAACATAAAATCACACTATTTCTGAAATATCGACCACATGTAGATGGAGTCCTTGTTCCATCGTCGATGAGAGATATCGATGCGACACATAAAATATATATCGCACTAACAAAATATACACGCGGTATATAAATAAATAAATGGCGTTTCTAGTGGGGTATCGACCCATATGTATTCGGTTGGAAAATATTTGGTCAACATGCTCATTTGATATCATATATGACATTAGACTTCGAATTGCCGAGAAAATAATTAAACGTGCACACCCTCAGCATAAGCCTTAATGCGTCATTAGTAGCTAATCAAGTTTAGCCCATTAAAAAAAATATGGCCGCATATGCATGCATGAAGTTCTCACAAGTCTGTTGGTGCATGCATGTGAATAGTGGCACCAAGGCCCACACATCCATTAAAATATCCAAAGCCCATCAGCTAATTACAAGCTTGCCGGTTCAAAGCATTGGTCAACTAGCAATTAAGGAATAATAAATAAAATATACTAAAGAAAGGAGCCAGCGGCTCCCCACGCACCCACTATCCTGCACGATCCCACGATCAAGGACGTGGGCACATACGTCTCAGCGCTCCGCTGCTTGCCAGCCCCTATAAATACTAGCCTGCCTAGCGCAACCAAAGGTTAGCTTGTTCTCCTTTTTTCCAATCGCTCCGCTGTGCTGCCGCTAGTGCTGTTGTACTGCCGCTGCTGCTCTGATCCACATATACGCTGCTGCTGCTGCTGCAAGGCCGTCGTCCGGTCAAAGCCTGGGAAAGGTAGACAAGGTGGGCATCATGATTCTCCTCTAATCTTCTTGCTCCTCCCTATATCTCTCATCATGATCATCTTTCTTCTTGGTGGATCATTGTGATACAAACCAAGGAGCGTGCCCATGTGTCCTCATCTTGACATCTTGCCTTGGCTGATCATCACAATACGAGCCAAAGTGCAATTATGTTCAGGAAATGAAAATTTGTCCTTGGTTGATCATCGCGATATGAACCAAGGAACATATCTCACATATTTTCATCTCGACATTTTTGCCTTGGCTGATCATCATGATACAAGCCAAAGTGCGAATATGTTTAGGAGAGGAAAATTTTCCCTTGGTTGGTCATTGTGACACAAGCCAAGGAGTATTCTCCATATATCTTCATCTTGATATTTTGCCTTGGCTGATCTTCATGATACGATCCAAAGAGCACTTATATTTAAGAGAAGAAAATTTGTTCTTGGTTGATCATTGTGATACAAACCAAGGAGCATTCTCCATATAGCCCCATCTTGACATTTCGCCTTGGCTGATCATCATGATATAGGCCAAAGTGCGAATATGTTTAACATCAACAAAAATACTCCTTGGTGGATCATTATGATACAAATCAAGGAGCATACAACATATAATTTCTTCTTGTCATTTTTGCCTTGGTTGATCATCATGATACAAGCCAAAGTGCGATTATGTCAAAGAGGATAAATTTCACTCCTTGGTCAATCATGGCGAACCAAACTAAGGAGGATATATTTTCCCTTCCATCGTAGATGATAGCGACGCAAAGGTAAAGCTCGGGGAAAAACAAATATGAAACATACCCAAACTCTAGATGATCATCTACATAAAATCATAGAATAAATATGTGCCTACAAAATGCACTCTTCATTTGTGTGAGTTGCACAAAACAAGACAATTTAATTTGTGCATGTACCTCCATACCTAGTGCATAAAAAATGTATAAATTGGGTGCTTGCTAAATTATATTTGAGGCCTCTTGTTGGTTACACTGCGGAGATACATGCTATGCCATGTCAGTAGTAATACAAACAGGAAGGTACAAATGACATATACATCTGTCATATAGACGGTGAAATGAGCATACTCTAATGCATATAGAATATGCTAAGTGAAAGCTAACGGGTAAACATGAGATAATAAAAGTGTTAATTGTCTCATTTTGCACTAAAATATAGCATGCCCATAAAAGAAAATGAATGCGTGTAGGTTAAGTTAAAAGTATAATCCTACATATCTAAAATATGAAATCTAGAGCGTACAGACTCTATGCAACACGCATATACTGTCCACTGATGGTTAGAGTATATGCATGTGATCCATAAAATAATAATAAAGGATATTGCATCTAGCTCGCTTTAGTCCTAACAAAAACATACTGATTCGCTTAGTAGATGCTATCATCAAACATATCAAATCAAACAACATAACATATGGGATGGTTCTGATATTGGAACCCCCCTTTTCTTAAATTTCCATGCATGCGCAGATGCTATCATGGAGTAAATCATATACCATCATCTCATGCATGGTCATATATGCATCAATAAAAGATGTAGCATGCATGTATTAAGTGGATACTCTGCTAGTCGACTCATCACTCATTAAAATGAAATGACCTGAAAGTTGATTAAGATAGCCGCATGGTCATACTAGCATATGTTGGTTAAGTCGACTACACAAATTAGGTGTCCGATGAAAAAAGCACACATTTCACTCGTACTCTACGTACTACTCATAATAGTATAAGGGTAAAAATATAAATGAACAAGACACATGATAACTTGAAGAAGATCAAGAATGCTCCCCCGAGCACACCGGCGTCAACGACAGCGAGGATGATCGATTTTTCTTTATCATTTTGTAGTAGTCATGTGTTGCAATTCTATGTAATAGGATAGTTGGAATTCTTAATCAGGGGTTTTCTCTACGGAGATGTAATTAACAGATCTTTTATGTAAATGTAAGAGTTCTGGAAATAAAGTACCTGCAATGTTTGATCCTATTTTTATTGTATGCAATTATGCATTTAAATATATTCACTCTGTATCAATGACGTGGTCGCGTGTTTTCACGCCCGCCATTTTCCCGTCATCGGATTCTGGCACGCCCAGTGGGACATATTTCTTCCCTCATCTTTGAATTCCAACATAGGATTGCAACATATGAATTCCCATAGTACATAAAGCATAAAACATTATGTACCCATATACAAAAAAGAAGTCAAAGGAAACTAATATATGGTTTTCTTTATTTTGAAGGTATGGAGGGCCATGTGCAGCAGTTTGTGACCCTTTGCTTCGGTGACCTTTGGCTTGATGTGCCAATTGGTCCTATTGTGACCTCACTAAGTGAAAGTTGGAAGACTACAGCTGCATCTCCAGTTGCACCAGATCAAGAAGAAGTCACTTCTCCACCAATGGAGGGGTTCACACCTGTTTTGTCAAAGTCTGCAAAGAGGAAAATGAGGGCTGCTAGAAAGAGGGTTGCTCAGAGTTCTGCAAGAGGGGTTACTCATGCTCCAGTGTTAGTAATGAAAGGAAAGATTGTTGAAGTAGGACCATCCGTCCGCCAGCAGTCCAAGGACAAGGGAAAGAAAGTGGTGTTTGAGAAATCCGAGTTTCCGCCACTTGTTTACAAAGGAAAAGAGAAAAATCATGGAGACACCAACTCCAAGCTACCTGGGAAAAGAGGCGGCGTTGTGGTCATACTGCCGTCAGCGTCGTCTTCAACAAGAAGGCCCACCAACGCTCAGAATATACTTCGAGCTGATGCTCCAGAGTTTGTCCCCTCACTGGCCCATAAACCTAGTGAGGAACGCTTGGGAATAATGCAAAAACGTTCCCTGGAATGGAATGGAGTGTGCCTTACATCTGGTGACCTCAAAACAGGCCACATAGATCCAACATCTGCACCATCAGTTCCTCTGTTTGAAGAAGCACCCATCTTACGAGAGTCCTTTGAAGGTTCGTTTGATCCAGTGCGACAACAACGGCGACAGAGAAATGACCGTCGATCTTGGATTGATCTTCCAGTTGCCGTAGATCACAATGCGGCGAGCCGACATCGTTCTGATGTGAGCAAGTCTGTCAAGGGGAGATGGAAAAACACTCATCCAAAGATCCAAGTTCAGAATCCAGATGACTCATATGTTGTTAAATGCATATGTCAAGCAATAAGGTCACAACTTCCCGGTGCATCCACATCACAAAACGATGAGGGTGGTGCCATCATGCGACTAGCAGAGGCCCTGGCCCAACGACCTAAGTACCAAGAGTTCATTCAGCAACATCCCGAACATCAAGAGTATGTGAACCAAGCCGCTCGTGTCCGTTCAAGAAGGGCGGCGTACAAAGAAAGAGAAAGGGCAGTACGGGCCAGGTCTGGGTCAAGCAGAGTCCAGGGGGCAGAACACGCTTCATCAGATGAGGACAGTCAGGCTAAAGTAAACAAGTGGCTATCAAATCCATCAAATGAGGTGGCCACGAGCTTTTCTCCATGGCCCTCTCATAAGAAAACGAAGAACAAATCATCCGGAGTGTTCCAAGCAATGCCAATTGGTGTCAGGGCGGCGTCGGACAAGACCAGCGAAACATCCCCCACATCAACACATTTCAAGAGGAAGAAGGCACGCAAAACTGTCGTAGAAGGTCCTCATCATAAGACACGAAGCCAAAAAGGTTTAGATTATGAAGAACTCGGGTCCAGCTGTGGTGGGTCTTATAATCCCCTATCGGACAGTACCCCTTGATAACGTCCTCGATGCGGCTATATCTCCCACATGTCGAAGCACGAATTAGAGGCATAACCGCATTGAAAGCAATGTCGCAAGTGAGGTAATCTTCACACAACCCATGTAATACATAAGGGAAATAGTTACATAGTTGGCTTACAATCGCCACTTCACACAATTACATGGATAAAGCATTACATCATCCAAATACAATCAAGGTCCGACTACGGAACCAAAATAAAAAGAAGACTACCCCAAATGCTACACAGATCCCCGATCGACCCAACTGGGCTCCACTACTGATCAGCTGGAAACGGAAACAACATAACGAACACGATCTTCATCGAGCTCCTCCTTGAGCTCGGGTGCGTCACCTGCACGGTATCATCGGCACCTGCAAACTGGTTTTGGAAGTATCTGTGAATCACGGGGACTCAGCAATCTCACACCCTCGCGATCAAGACTATTTAAGCTTATGGGTAGGTAAAAGGTATGTGAGGTGGAGCTGCAGCAAGCACTAGCAGCTATGGTAGCTAACATACACAAATGAGAGCGAGAAGAGAAGGCAAGGCACGATCGAGAAACTATGATCAAGAAGTGATCCTAGAACAACCTACATCAAGCATAACTCCAACACCGTGTTCACTTCCCGAACACCGCCGGAAAGAGACCATCACGGCTACACACGCGGTTGATGCATTTTAATTAAGGTCAACTTCAGGTTTTCTACAACTGGATATTAACAAATTCCCATCTGCCCATAACCGCGGGCACGACTTTCGAAAGTTCAAATCCCTGCAGGGGTGTCCCAACTTAGCCCATCATAAGCTCTCATGGTCAACGAAGGATATTCCTTCTCCCAAGACAATCCGATCAGACTCGGCATCCCGGTTACAAGAGATCCTTGACAATGGTAAAACAAGTCCAGCAACACCGCCCGAATGTGCTGACAAATCCCGATAGGAGCTGCACATATCTCGTTCTCAGGGAACACTCAAATAGGTCAAGCTACGAGTAAAACCAACCCTCGAGTTGCCCCGAGGTGGCCCCGCAAGCTGCCCATTTCGGACCAACACTCAGAGGATCACTGGCCCGGGGGGGTTAAAATAAAGATGACCCTTGAGTCTGCAGAACCTAAGGGAAAAAGAGGCTAGGTGGCGAATGGTAAAACCAATGTTGGGCATTGCTGGAGGAGTTTTATTCAGGGCGAACTGTCAAGGGGTTCCCATTATAACCCAACCGCGTAAGGAACGCAAAATTCAGGAACATAACACCGATATGACGGAAACTAGGGGGTCAAGAGTGGAACAAAACACCAGGCATAAGGCCGAACCTTCCACTCTTTACCAAGTATATAGATGCATTAATTAAATAAGAGATATTGTGATATCCCAACAAAATATCCATGTTCCAACATGGAACAAACTCCAATCTTCAACTCCAACTAACAACGCTGTAAGAGGGGCCGAGCAAAGCGGTAACATAGCCAAACAACGGTTTGCTAGGACAAGGTGGGTTAGAGGCTTGGTTTAACAATATGGGAGGCATGATAAGAAAGTGGTAGGTATCGCAGCATAGGCATAGCAAAAGAGCGAGCAACTAGCAAGCAAAGATAGAAGTGATTTCGAGGGTATGATCATCTTGCCTGAAATCCCGCAAGGAAGAAGAACGAGTCCATGAAGAAGACAAAAGGACGTAGTCGAACTGGTCCTCACAAACGCGACGTTAACGGAACCAACCCGAAGAAGCAACACCGGAAAGAAGCACACAACATAGTAAACAACCAACACATGAACATGGCACGGTGCGCAAACAAGTATGATGCATGTCCGGTTTAATGAGGCATGGCATGGCAAAATGCACAAACAACCCTACAAATTAAGTGGAGCTCAATATGTAACTCTGTTGCATATTGACGAAACACCACATTCAAGTTATTTAGTTCGATCTCGTTTATGTACCCAACAATATTAAATGTTGTTAAACATGGCAAGAGGGTGAAGCAAAGTAAAACTACCTATCTAGTCAAGTTTAAATGAGGCCGGAAGCAACGAACAACAATTCCGTTAAGTCCCCATATGCATATATTAGGTTTGGTGCTGTTCTGCCCTAAACCATATTTTATACTTGTTAAACATGCAAAGTGGGGCCACCAAGATAAACTAGGCATTTTTCCACCCCATTTACATATAAAGTTTATTAAAATCCGAGTTACGGTTATTTAGTTATGAAATAAATCATTTTAGCGAGTTATTTAAGCAAATTTAAACAAACATCATTTTAAACATTTTAAACATAGATGAAAGTGGCAAATTATTAATCTACACAAAATTCTAAGTCGATGCACGGTTAATTAGTTGTTAGATGCATGAAGTCTAGGGGGTTTTCTGCAAAAATATTGTCTCTGGAATAAAGACAAAATCACCAGATCTGAAAAAAACCCATTACGGGCCGAAACAAGAACTGGCCCAACAGGAGGATATCAACAAGGGCGCTGGGGTGTGCCTCACCCATGGGCCAGGCCCAGTTTGCGGAGAGGCATCGCTGGCCGGATCGGGAGGTGGGCTTGGCATGGATGGGCCTTGCTGCGGGATACGGTTGCTGGGCCAGCTCGCATGGACGCGGCCCATGCGCTGGTCAACGCGCGCATCCCCCTGGCTCGCACGATCTGGAGCAGGGGATGTAGAGGCTGGTGAGGCCGGCGCTCTTGGCGTGGGGGAAGGAGGTCCTGTAGTGGCCCGAGGGTGCAGGGCATCTGGGAGGCCGGAGCAGGTCACGGGAGGTCGCCCGGGTTCAGTTCCCTGCCGAATCAAAGTGGAGGCAGGTCGACGGACTTGGACCTCCACGTGGTGGCGGCCTCCATGGCTGGACTCGAAGGGGACGCAAGGGACAGGCGCGGCGAGGCGGAGGGAGATGGGCAACACTGGCCGGCCGTCTGGGTCATGGAGGACGGAGGGGAGGTGCGGCACTAGGGCCTGCTGGTCGGGTGCACAAGGTGGACAGCGCTGCTGCTCGAGCACTGCCCTGATGCTTCTGTGGCCACGAGAAGGAGAGACAGAGATCAGTGAGAGAAAAGGAGAAAAGAGAGGACGAGGGCACGGGCAGGGATGTGACCTGAGTGGCCGGCGCAGGAGAGCTTTAGCTCGGCTGGTCGGGGTCTTGGCGACGCAGGAGTGCGCGGACGAAGGCGGCTGTGAGGACTCGGCTCTGTTGGTCTTCGGGGAGGACGAAGGGGAGGCACAGGAGCTCGGGGACGGCTCGCCTCAATTTGGATCGAGGACGACTGCAAGCTGTAGGGGTGGATCGAGCAGAGGCCGGTGAGGTTGGTCGGGGATGGATTGAATCGGCTTGGTGGTTGGTTGGGCGCTGAAAACAAAGAGAGTGGCGGCGGGGATGGATTGGATGGATGTTTGGATGGGACAGGATCCCTAATTCCTAGGGTTGCCCATTATATACGCTGGTGGGTTAGGTTAGGGGCTAACGGAACCCTCCGATCGTAAATGGACGACCGAGAATAAAAGGTCAAGAGGAGTCCAAATAAGAAAATAGTGATGTTTTGTAGACGTTTGGGGATGATCCGGACCCAACGGTGACGACTGCCCGGGTCGAGTTCGGGACAACTGCCGGACGCGCACGAGGAGTCGAAGCACTATGCAGAGAGGGGGGGGGGTGGTTAGGCGAACGAGGTTAAGTGTGTGGTTGGGCTGAGGAGAGGAGGAATGCAACCCGGCATCCGTTTCCGGAGACCAAAAACGTCCGACGATTTGACCGACTATACTGCCGCTATAGTTATCCGTTGGGCTATCAAACGGACTCCGAATGCGATGAAAATTGGCAGGTGGCCTACCTACACTATAATAAGACAGCATGCCAACTTTCAACCTATTCCGAGAACATTTTCTGGCCACTTATAAAATACTATTTCGGACATGCCGCGGGCGCGTGCAAGTGTGTCTGGGCTCAGAACGGACAAAGGAAGGAACTGGGAGAACCCGGGCGAATGCAAGTTTCGAAAACATGATGATGGAATGCACATGATGACATGACAAGATGCGACACGCAAGCAAATGACAAAGCAACAATAACGAAAAACTGGAAGACACCTGGCGCAACGGTCTCGGGGTGTTACAACACTCCACCACTACGAGAGGATCTCGTCCCGAGATCTAGAATGGCACCGGAGGGAAACGGAAGAGGAGAGAAGAGGTAAAGCTAAGTTGCTTCATTGAAAAATGAGTGAAACCACGAACCTTGAGAGGTTAAACAATTTGGAAGGGGAATACAACGGAGATGAGCGAAGTTGAAAACACTCTGTTAGAAAAGAGGAACAAGGAACATTACTAGAACCTTGTACTTTGAAGGACATAAGAGAAGGGGTACAATAGACAAGAATTACAAGCAAGCACTCCGGTAGAAACGAGATGTACAAGGAACGATAAGGATCAACAACGACAACACTCCGGTTGGAAATGGAAGGCAAAACTTTATGAGATGAGAGAACTTGACTGAAATCACGACACTCTGGTTGAATGGATAAGAAAAAGGAAAGAACATGATCCTCACAATTCGAGATGATGAGTGAAGAGAGCAACACCACCATGCCTCCGGAAGAAAAAAAAATCAAAGGTAGATCGTCGGAACAAAAGAATGGAGAAGAAAATGACAACTCCTACCACAATTGAACTTGGAAAACATCCTTGCAAGAAAGGATTGCACGGGATTGTTGGGAAATCAACAACGAAAAGAGCAGGCTTGTTGAGGGCTTATGGGAAACATCTCGAGAACTTGAGGTGAAAACCTGCCACAAACGAAAACAATTGCTTGCTTGAGAGCGACGAAGAGATGAAAGCATCTTTCATCGCGAGAATAGGAGGAAACTTGGATCATCGATAAACACCATAAACAACAACACTCCTTAGGGAAGGTTTTAGGTGAAATATAACCCAAGATAACTCCAATGAGAAGATTGATGGATTTAAGATATCCCATTCTTGACAACATGTGAATCATGAAACATGAACTCAAATTATGAAGAATGACATAGCACCACCTCAAATGATGAGATAAGAAAGAATTGCACTCCGGATAGAAACATGAAGAATACTTGAGCTCCTTTGAAAAGAATCTTGATGAACACTTCGAGAAGGAAATAAATCCTTGATGAACCATCATGTAGAACATCCATGAAGAACTCCGGTAACAAAAGGATAACGAGAAGAAAGAGAAGTTGAAAACACAAGGTGAATCCTTGCAATGATTAGATGGATCTACGCGATGAAATAAATTGAGAGAGCTTGGAACCCTGGAAAAGAAAGATGAATAATTGAGATCAAGACTTTTGATGAGGCTCCGGAATAAGGAATTAATCACTTGGATGAAATAAGAATAAGAATTATGTTAAGCGTATCCTTCACCTATTTAAATTGATGACAAGCAGCGGATTTGGCATATTACTTATTCTCGTAGAAAGGATTAAGAGAGATATCGCATAAACTCGAGAAAATCTTCAATGAACCACCGGTAGGATAGAAACAACGAATAAATTGATATGATAACGAATGACGAGAACTCTTGAACGAACCACCGTAAGAATTAAAAATGAACGAAGAGAAGATAAAGAAAACACCGGGAAGAATTAGCAAATGAATGAAGATGCTTGAGAGAATTTATATATGAGAGAACGAAGAGATCATGCACTGATTAGAGGATATTTGATCGATGCACCGGTAAAATTAGGAGGATGAGAGCTGAAAGCTAGAATGAATAATCCCGAAATGATGGCCTTCGGAGAATCAAACTGAAAATACTCTGAATTACTCTGGATGGGTGAAAAGAAATTCTCACAACCGAAACAATTATGGGAGGATGGTAGAGAATGGGGCAAGATTTAAAAGAAAACTCTTCTTCGGTCTTCAAAATCTGAGAATGACGACGAGAAACACCACCAAATTGTTGAGATACTCCGGGATGAAAAATGGAAGGTTGAGCCAATGATGAAAAGAATTTAACCGATCTTGGAGAAAGACATTTGACTGATGAAAAATTCAATCTTATGTCAAGCTTCGAAAAGAATTTGGGAATAGCTTCGGGAAAATTGGAAGAGTCAGGTAAGATCCTGGAAAAAGACCTGTGGGTTAGGGCCCACTCAAAAGAAACACTGTTGAGCGATTACTTGAAAATAAGATGGCACCGGTTGAGTTAAACGGCTTGAATGAGATAACAACCTCGAAATAGGTTGAACAGATCTTGAATGACAAGACGAGCCTTCTGAGATATCTTCAGCACTCCGGCATGAGAAAGCATTGAAACAAGGAAAGGGATATGATCAACACCAAAAGCTTGAATTGAATCCACCGAAGAAGATAATGAGTGAAGAGTGACGAACTTGAAGCTCCGTTAGAATCTTCATGAGAAACACCGGGTAAGAACATTGAAGGGAAAGGAATCGAGAGGCTTCCCATCAATAAAAAGATACTGGAATAAGAAATCCGAATCCTTGAAAAAAAAAAAGGGGGGGGGGGGGGGAAAAACAAAGGCAGCTTGGGACGAATGAAACAAACACCGTTGAAAAGAACTGAGATTGGATCTTGCAAATGTTGAAATGATCGGATCCACTTGAAGAGAAACACGCCGGTGAAAAGAAATTTTGATGACAAGCCCGATTATCGAGAGGGATTAGTATTCACATAGGAACATGAGAACACTGCTTAGGGAAGGTATGGTATCAACATTTGACTTCGAAGCAACTCGAATACCACAACTGAAAACAAAAACAAAGGATTGGCTTGCAGAATAAGCCTGAACAAACATATGATAGATATTTCATCCGAAGTTTTCGTGGTGGGGCCTACACGGGCTCGATCGTACAACACCATCATGTACAAGGCAGTGCACATGACATACGAAGCGTCCCCGAGTTGGCATAGCCAAGGACTCTTTAAGACACAACGAGACCACTGTAAAACCAATCGTGGATAGGCGGACCACTAGACGTCGAACCCCAATTTCATATCATACATCTGTCGGAAAGATATCCTAAGAGCTACTTGAATTCCCACTTATAAACTCCTGACACTTTCCGGTTATGCAATCAGGTGTTGGGGATACAGGGGAAGCATAATATCTCACTCAAACTAACAAATCCTACATCCAGCTGTATCCATCCTTCAACACATAACCAAGAAACCTTCGGAAATCGTTTACCTCAACCCTCGAAAAGCATCCGTTATATGAGTTATGGCAATACTCCCGAACTCCCGCCCCAGTACTGGGTGGCGTCGAGGTTATGTCACCAACAACTGCATAAAAGAGATTTTCGATGTCGGTGAAACTAAACTCAGGTATTCCAGAACTGCAACGATAAAATTGTGACGACAACCTCGGAGTTCAACTCCCCGGGACACTGCCACAACCTCTAAATGTCAGGAGGCACCAAGAACAATGTTCTCGTCACAAAACCATCGGAACGATTCCAAGATACCCGCGTGATCCTAATTTTTTTTAGTGAAATTTGAGAAGAGAAGAGTCAAAACTCTATGTCAGGATGCCTCACCAGAGCGACGAAGGGACTAAGGAGTAAAAAGAATCCTACTCTCCGATATATATATATATAATCCTAAATGACTCAAAACATTTTTCTAGACTCAACAACGCCAACGATTCGATCAAGCAGGGGGCTCCTAAGGTCGGGGAAGGCTCTGATTACCAACTTATAACGCCCTCGATGCAGCTATATCTCCCACGTGTCGAAGCACGAATTAGAGGCATAACTGCATTGAAAGCAATGTCGCAAGTGAGGTAATCTTCACACAACCCATGTAATACATAAGGGAAAGAGTTACATAGTTGGCTTACAATCGCCACTTCACACAATTACATGGATAAAGCATTACATCATCCAGATACAATCAAGGTCCGACTATGGAACCAAAATAAAAAGAAGACTACCCCAAATGCTACACAGATCCGTGATCGACCCAATTGGGCTCCACTACTGATCAACTGGAAACGGAGACAACATAACGAACACGATCTTCATCGAGCTCCTCCTTGAGCTCGGGTGCGTCACCTGCACGGTATCATTGGCACCTGCAAACTGGTTTTGGAAGTATCTGTGAGTCACGGGGACTCAGCAATCTCACACCCTCGAGATCAAGACTATTTAAGCTTATGGGTAGGTAAAAGGTATGTGAGGTGGAGCTGCAGCAAGCACTAGCATATATGGTAGCTAACATACGCAAATGAGAGGGAGAAGAGAAGGCAAGGCACGATTGAGAAACTATGATCAAGAAGTGATCCTAGAACAACCTACGTCAAGCATAACTCCAACACCGTGTTCACTTCCCGAACTCCGCCGGAAAGAGACCATCACGGCTACACATGCGGTTGATGGATTTTAATTAAGGTCAACTTCAGGTTTTCTACAACCGGATATTAACAAATTCCCATCTGCCCATAACCGCGGGCACGGCTTTTGAAAGTTCAAATCCCTGCACGGGTGTCCCAACTTAGCCCATTACAAGCTCTCACGCTCAATGAAGGATATTCCTTCTCCCAAGACAATCCGATCAGACTCGGCATCCGGGTTACAAGACATCCTCGACAATGGTAAAACAAGTCCAGCAACACCGCCCGAATGTGCCGAAAAATCCCGATAGGAGCTGCACATATCTCGTTCTCAGGGCACACTCAGATAGGTCAAGCTACGAGTAAAACCAACCCTCGAGTTGCCCCAAGGTGGCCCTGCAGGCTGCCCATTTCGGATCAACACTCAGAGGAGCACTGGCCCGGGGGGTTAAAATAAAGATGACCCTTGAGTCTGCAGAATCCAAGGGAAAAAGAGGCTAGGTGGCGAATGGTAAAACCAATGTTGGGCATTGCTGGAGGAGTTTTCTTCAAGGCGACCTGTCAAGGGGTTCCCATTATAACCCAACCGCGTAAGGAACGCAAAATCCGGGAACATAACATTGATATGATGGAAACTAGGGGGGCAAGAGTGGAACAAAACACCAGGCATAAGGCCGAGCCTTCCACCCTTTACCAAGTATATAGATGCATTAATGAAATAAGAGATATTGTGATATCCCAACAAAATATCCATGTTCCAACATGGAACAAACTCTGATCTTCAACTGCAACTAACAACGCTATAAGAGGGGCTGAGCGAAGCGGTAACATAGCCAAACAACGGTTTGCTAGGACAAGGTGGGTCAGAGGCTTGGTTTAACAATATGGGAGGCATGATAAGCAAGTGGTAGGTATCGCATCATAGGCATAGCAAAAGAGTGAGCAACTAGCAAGCAAAGATAGAAGTGATTTCGAGGGTATGATCATCTTGCCTGAAATCCCGCAAGGAATAAGAACGAGTCCATGAAGAAGACAAACAGACGTAGTCGAACAGGTCCTCACAAACGCGACGTTAACGGAACCAACCCGAAGAAGCAACACCGGAAAGAAGCACACAACATAGTAAACAACCAACACATGAACATGGCACGGTGCGCAAAAAAGTATGATGCATGTCCGGTTTAATGAGGCATGGCATGGCAAAATGCACAAACAACCCTACAAATTAAGAGGAGCTCAATATGCAACTCCGTTGCATATTGACGAAACACCACATTCAAGTTATTTAGCTCGATCTCGTTTATGTACCCAACAATATTAAATGTTGTTAAACATGGCAAGAGGGTGAAGCAAAGTAAAACTACCTATCTAGTCAAGTTTAAATGAGGCCGGAAGCAACGAACAACAATTCCGGTAAATCCCCATATGCATATATTAGGTTTTGTGCTGTTCTGCCCTAAACCATATTTTATAGTTGTTAAACATGCAAAGTGGGGCCACCATGTTAAACTAGGCATTTTTCCACCCCATTACATATAAAGTTTATTAAAATCCGAGTTACGGTTATTTAGTTATGAAATAAATCATTTTAGCGAGTTATTTAAGGAAATTTAAACAAACAACATTTTAAACATTTTAAACATAGATGAAAGTGGCAAATTATTAATCTACACAAAATTCTAAGCAAGTTTCATATATAATTTATTTAGATCCGATGCACGGTTAATTAGTTATTAGATGCATGAAGTCTAGGGGGTTTTCTGCAAAAACTGTTGTCTCTAGGATAAAGACAAAATCACCAGATCTGAAAAAAAACCATTACGGGCCAAAACAAGAACTGGCCCAATAGGAGGATATCGACAAGGGCGCTGGGGTGTGCCTCACCCATGGGCGAGGCCCAGTTTGTGGAGAGGCCTCGCTGGCCGGATCGGGAGGTGCGCTTGGCATGGATGGGCCTTGCTGCGGGATACGGTTGCTGGGCCGGCTCGCATGGACGCGGCCCATGCGCTGGTCAACGCGCGCGGCCCCCTAACTCGCACGATCTGGAGCAGGGGATGTAGAGGCTGGCGACGCCGGCGAACTTGGCGTGGGGGAAGGAGGTCCTACGGTGGCCCGAGGGTGCAGGGCGTCTGGGAGGCCGGATCAGGTCGCGGGAGGTCGCCGGGGTTCCGTTCCCTGCCGGATCAAAGTGAAGGCAGGCCGGCGTACTTGGAGCTCCACGCGGTGGCGGCCTCCAGGGCTGTACTCGAAGGGGACGCAAGGGACGGGCGCGGCGAGGCGGAGGGAGATGGGCGACACTGGCCGGCCGTCTGGGTCATGGAGGACGGAGGGGAGGTGCGGCACTAGGGCCTACTGGTCGGGTGCACAAGGTGGCCAGCGCTGCTGCTCGGGCACTGCCCTGATGCTTCTGTGGCCACGAGAAGGAGAGACAGAGATCAGCGAGAGAAAAGGAGAAAAGAGAGGATGAGGGCACGGGCAGGGACGTGACCTGAGTGGCCGGCGCAGGAGAGCTTCAGCTTGGCTGGTCGGGGTCTTGGCGACGCAGGAGTGCGCGGACGAAGGCGGCTGCGAGGACTCGGCTCTGTTGGTCTTCAGGGAGGACGAAGGGGAGGCACGGGAGCTCAGGGATGGCTCGCCTCAATCTGGATCGAGGACGACTGCAGGCTGTAGGGGTGGATCGAGCAGAGGCCGGTGAGGTTGGTCGGGGATGGATTCGATCATCTTGGTGGTTGGTTGGGCGCTGAAAACAAAGTGAGTGGCGGCGGGGATGGATTGGATGGATGTTTGGATGGGACAGGATCCCTAATTCCTAGGGTTGCCCATTATATACGCTAGTGGGATAGGTTAGGGGCTAACGGAACCCTCCGATCGTAAATGGACGACCGAGAATAAAAGGTTAAGAGGAGTCCAAATAAGAAAACGGTGATGTTTTGTAGACGTTTGGGGATGATCCGGACCCAACGGTGACGACTGCCCGGGTCGGGTTCGGGACAACTGCCGGAGACGCACAAGGAGTCGAAGCACTATGCAAAGAGGGGGGGTTAGGCGAACGAGGTTAAGTGTGTGGTTGGGCTGAGGAGAGGAGGAATGCAACCCGGCATCCGTTTCTGGAGACCGAAAACGTCCGACGATTTGACCGACTATACTGCCGCTATAGTTATCCGTTGGGCTATCAAACGGACTCCGAATGCGATGAAACTTGGCAGGCAGCCTACCTACACTATAATAAGACCGCATGCCAACTTTCCACCCATTCCGAGAACATTTTCCGGCCACTTTTAAAATACTATTTCAGACATGCCGCGGGCGCGTGCAAGTGTCTCTGGGCTCAGAACGGACAACGGAAGGAACTGGGAGAACCCGGGCGAATGCAAGTTTCGAAAACATGATGATGCAATGCACATGATGACATGAAAATATGCGACACGCAAGCAAATGACAAAGCAACAACAGCGAAAAACTGGAAGACACCTGGCGCAACGGTCTCGGGGCGTTACACCCTTGTCCTTCTGAAAATGAGATAGAACTCCACCATGGTGCAGAGCATACAGAATAAGTCCTAGCCGCGAATGAAACTCATTCGTTTGAAGAGCAATTAGCCAACCTTATGGCAGCACTTCAGCAAAAGGAAGACGAGCTCGCAGCCCTTCGAATTCAGATGAGCAATAACCAGAATAAAGGAAATGAAGGGGATGGTGGCGCAAGTGCTAGCAACCAACATGGAGGAGCAGGGCTTAACCTTGAGGCAATCCAAAGAATGATCGCTGAAGTGGTAAAGTCGCAGTTGATGCAAACTCAGTACTCGATGAGGCCAGGGTATGTTAAGCCGTACCCACCTGATGTGGAGTTAGTTCTTTTCCCAACAAATTACAGGCAGCCGCTGTTTAGTAAGTTCAACGGGAGTGGATATCCCCATGAGCACATAGCACACTTCCTTGCTACTTGTCAGGATACAGCTAACAATGGAGCACTTCTCCTTAGGCAGTTTGTACAGACATTGTCTGGGCCTGCCTTCACCTGGTACAACAAGCTACCTCCAAGCTCTATAAAAACGTGGGAACAAATGCAAAACTCATTCCTCGAGCGGTTTTATAGCACACAAAGGACGGTGGGCATAACTGAGTTGACCCAAACTGAACAAGGGTTCAACGAGAGGGCGGTTGATTTCATAAATAGACGGAAAAACCTAAGTCTTCATTGCCCACATCCAATCACTGAGCCAGAAGCAGTGCACATGTGCATGAACAATCTCCGCTCGGAAGTGGTTGTCCAGTTACAAGGAGTGAGACCCCTCACATTTGAAGAGTTAGCTTCAAAATCCATGGATATAGAAAATTTTATGCAGCTTGTCGCTCATCGGACAAAAACGACGTTCAACAAGCCTACAAACAATGGTGGTCAGCGTGAAAAGTTGCCGATGAAACCCAAGTCTGCACAAGCCATGGAGACAACGGCGGTAAAACCTCAGTTTCAGCCCGGAAGAGCACCTATAGGGAATCAAGGGCAGCGAGATGCACAGGTTGGTAGGAGGCCAACTCTTAGAGAACGGCAAAACAGGGAGTATTCTTTTCCTATAGAAGAAATTGATGACCTTTTCACTGGTTTAAAGGAGTTGAGTCTAATAGAACTTCCTAGGCCCAAAAGGCCAGAAGAAGCTTCAAAATTTAATGACCCAAATGTCTGTCAGTACCATCGCATTTTGGTCCATACACTCAAAGATTGCTTTGTTGTGAAGAATATCATCCAGAAAATGATCAATGAGGGGACTATTGATGCGGATCTCCTCAAAAGCATGACAAAGGGAAAGAAAAAGGCTTCAGCAAATGTCGCCACCCTCCAGGATGATGCGGTGAGTTCTGCGTCTTCAAATATGAAGGGTACTTATGATGATGCAGTACTAATTTCCAAATATGGATGTTCTCCTATGATAATTCCAGGCCTTGCCAAATCGCAAGATCAGCATAAAGGAGAGGCTTACATTCCCTTCAGCAATGGTGCAGCCCAAGGTTGGGGGCCACGGCGGTCAAAACGCCGTGTACTACCCCTAGTGATGGAAGAAGCTCCTCCTCTGCGCTTCGCACCGAAGATATATCAGCACTCCACGAAGCGCATGAGAATACCAAGTGAAGAATTCAACATTCTCACTATTGGTGTGTTCGAGGATGATGGCGAGTCTCTATGCTTCCCTGACGAAGAACCATTAGAAGTTGATCAGGTTCATCTTAGATCAGGTCGTCAATTAGCAGACCCTTATCCTCCACCTAGAAAGGAACCAAAAAGCAAGGACGCAGTTCCAAATGATTGGACGGACCCTGCCTGTAGGGTGCCACTCAAGTATGATGTAATCACACATTTGAAGAAAATACCAGCTATGCTTTCTGTGTATGATGCTTTGTGTCTTTCATCTGATATGCGTAAAGCTCTTGTCATGGCACTCACGTTTCCAGAAGACTACAGAGTAGAAGTATCTCAAACTGAGTTAGAAGAATCTAAAGTCCTAAATATGACGTTCACATATGAGGATATGTTGTTAGGCCCCAAGAAGCACAATAGACCTCTTCTCATGTTTGGCGAAATTGATGTATTGCCGATAAATCGCATAATGATAGATGGTGGGTCAACTATAAATCTACTACCATTGCGTACACTCAAAAAGATTGGATATTCCAAGGGATATTTGAGCAAGTTTAATGTGATTATACATGGATTTAACCAATCAGGGCAAGAAGCTATGGGTACCATTTCGTTGGTTTTAAAATTGGATACACTATCCACATACGTGAAGTTTCACGTGATTCATCATATAATGCATTGCTTGGACACCCATGGTTACATGAGAATCAAGTTGTGCCATCCACTTTACATCAGTGTATCAAATATAGAGATCGGACAGGTGATACAGTCAGAATATTTGCTGACAAGAAGCCATTCACAATAGCTGAATCTTTCTATGCTGATGCAAAGTTCTACTTCGAGCCTGTTGATAAGGTGCAAAAGCCAAAATCCTCGAAAATACCCGAGTCAAATGTGGTAGAAAAGGAGGTCGCGGAATCCTCGTCAAAGAAAAAGACCTATCAGTATATACCAAAGCAACCAAAGGAAGAAGGATGACCCAATATTTTGTGTCATAGACAAATCCCATGACATGAAAGGTACTAATTTCCCTACGCCTTTACCTCCTTTGGTACAATATAGAATAAAACAATCCCAAAAAGAGCCACGTCGTTCAATGTTGGTGAAAGTGAAAATAAAAATACAACACAAATATCTGTGCTTAACAAAGATGATGAATCTTTACCCATTTCTTTGTATGATAACAGGGTCTTGTGCATGATGCAGCAAATGGGTTATGACATCGCCACTGGCCCATCCCTATGTGATGGCCGAGGACAGCTAGCACCATTCGAAAAGGTGTTATCTCAAGAACAACTCGAAGCTCTGCACGAAGACCATGTTTTAAAAGAAATGAAGCATGGGTTAGGATATGAGGTTTGTATGGCTTCGGCTGAGTATACGAACATGACGGAAGCATCTTCAGAAATGGAGGATGGCAACCAATGCACCGTGGATGACTTGGAAGAAATAAATATTGGTACGACTGATGATCCTCGTCCAATTTTTATTAGCAAACATTTGTCCCAAGAAAATAAACTAAAATATCATGAGTTCCTGCGTGCAAATAGAGATGTATTCGCTTGGACTTATGAAGAAATGCCTGGGTTGGACCCAAACATAGCCTTCCATCGCTTTGCTGTGCGAGATGACGCCACACCAGTGAAGCAAGCTCAAAGAAAGTACCAGCCTGAAATACTTCCACAAATAGAAGCCGAGGTCGACAAACTCATAGCCGTAGGGTTCATTAGAGAAGTCAAATACCCCATATGGGTCTCTAGTATTGTACCCGTTAGAAAGAAGAATGGTCAAACACGCATATGTGTAGATTTCAGGGATATGAATAAAGCATGTCCCAAAGATGATTTCCCAATACCCATCTCTGAAATACTAGTTCATGCTACTATGGAGCATGAAATATTTTCTTTCATGGATGGTTGTTCCGACTATAATCAAATTAAAATGGCACCTGAAGATGAAGAGTTAATAGCATTCCGCACACCTAAAGGCATATATTGTTATAAAGTCATGCCTTTCGGATTAAAAAAATGTTGGGGTGAGATATCAACGAGCAATGACAATCATCTTAGACGGGTTGTTATATGTGATTGTTGAATGCTATATAGACGACATAGTTGTGAAATCAAAGCATGAACAAGACAACGTGAAACACCTTGAAATGGTTTTTGAGCGTCTTAGGCAACATAATATAAAAATGAACCCCATGAAGTGCGCGTTCGGAGTTTCCTCTGGAAAATTTCTCGGTTTTGTGGTTACAAAAAAATGGTATTCATATCGACCCAAGTAAAATCAAGGCGGTTGTTAAGATGCCACCACCCACTAACTTACATGAACTGAAGAGTTTCCAAGGCCACCTAGCATATATTAGGAGGTTTATCTCAAATTTATCTAGGAGATGCAAACCTTTCTCGCGACTTATGAAGAAAGGAGTCCCTTTTGAATGGGATCAAGCATGCCAAAACGCATTCCTAGAAATTAAGAAATATTTGATAAATCCTCCTGTTTTAGGCACATCGATTAAAGGCCGACCATTAATTCTCTATACTGCTGCAATGCCTACTTCACTAGATGCACTCCTAGCACAAAATAATGATGCAGGAAAGGAAACATAACTGTATTATCTTAGCCGCACCTTGGTAGGGGCCGAGTGCAACTATCCAGACATGGAAAAAATATGTCTCACACTGATGTTCGCTGCACAAAAATTGCGACACTACATGTTAGAACACACTGTACATTTAGTCTCAAGAGCAGACCCACTCAGATATATCTTAAGTAGAATGGTACTCTCAGGGAGATTAGCTAAATGGGCGATGCTTTTGTCACAATTTGACATCACATATATACCGCAAAAGGCTGTAAAAGGCCAAGCTTTGGCTAACGTCCTTGCGGCACATCCGATCCCAGATGATTTTCCTATAGATGATGACTTGCCAGATGAGGATGTATTCGCCACGACCGTTACAAAATAAACATGGAAAATGTACTTTGATGGTGCTTGCCGGCAATCTGGGTCAGGTGCCGGAGTCGTTTTCATTACACCTAATGAAGGGGTGATTCCGTACTCATTTACCCTAACTTCGGCGGTGTCAAATAATTCAGCCAAATATGAAGCTCTTATCATTGGGCTTGAAATAGCAATAAACATGGGGCTCGATACGCTCTCTGTTTATGGGGACTCACAATTAGTGATTAATCAACTGATGGGGACCTACATGGTAAAGAAACAAGAATTGGTGCCATATTTCAAAAGGGCAAAATAGCTCCTAGCTATGTTCAAAGATCTAAATATTCAGCATATAGTTAGAAATCAAAACGAAAAGGCTGACGCCTTAGCCGGTTTAGCTGCAAGTGTGTCACTGGACTCACATGAAATGATGGACGTACACATAGAGGAACGAAGGTTATTGCCAATATTTGTTGAAGAAGAAGAAACGGTAATATCTTCTGCAATGACAGCTGATATATGTGAAATTGAGGTAGGGGATTGGCGAGCACCATTCCTCGAATATCTACTTCATGGATACCTACCTCTTGATAGTAGCGAAATATCTAGAATCTGCAAAAGGTCAATCCATTACGCATGCATCAATGACATACTCTATAGGCGTTCCCATGACGGCATATTATTGCGCTGCCTTGCTGGAAATGAAATTATGGATGCCTTAAACGAGGTGCATGCTGGAATATGTGGCTCGCACCAATCAGGTCCTAAATTGCACTACCAATTAAGGCGTCTAGGCTACTACTGGCCCACAATGTTTGAAGACGCCACTAAATTTGCAAAGAAATGCCATGAATACCAAGTGCATGCTGACTTTATACATCAGCCGCACGAACCACTCCATGCGACAAATATGTCTTGGCCTTTTGAAATGTGGGGAATGGATATAGTTGGGCCAATTCATCCACCATCGTTCAAAGGTCACAAATTCATTTTAGCAGCAACAGACTACTTCTCCAAGTGGGCTGAACTTACACCACTAAAGGAAGACAAAGTGGATAATGTAGAACATTTTATAAGAACACAACTCATATATTGTTTTGGCGTTCCTTCCCGGATCATGTCTGATAACGGAATTCCTTTTAAAAACAAACAAGTGGATAAGTTATGCTCCAAATTTAAGATAGACCATCATTATTCCACGGCATATAATCCAGCCACCAATGGACAAGCATAAGCTTTCAAAAAAACTCTCTGCAAGTTTCTAAAGAAAGTTGTATCAAAAAATAAGCGCGACTGGCATGAAAAGCTTCTCGAAGCCTTGTGGGCTTACAGAACCACAACACGCACACCGACAGGAATGACACCTTATTCCTTAGTATTTGGAGGAGAAGCCGTTCTACCTTTGGAGGTATAGATCATGTCATTGAGAGTCGCTACACATGAAAATTTGTCAGAAGAAAAATCAGTAAAATTATGTCTCGATGAATTAGAGAGACTAGAAGGTAGACGACTTCAAGCTCTACAAAATCTTGAGGCATATCAAGCTAGTATGTCACGAGAATTCGACAAACGAGTCAAACGAAGGTCGTTCAAACAAGGAGATTTAGTTCTGGATGTCATTCGTCCCATGAATATCACGCGACGGATGAAAGGAAAATTTGAACCAAAATGGGAAGGTCCCTTCGTCATAAAAGAGGTTTATTCTAGCGGCGCGTATAGAATCATATCACCAGATGGGAAATACTCACCGACACTGGTAAATTGTAAATTCCTTAAGCGTTACTATGCGTAAAAAATACACTCCAAACCCTCACCAGTCTAAACTGGGGCACATGAAAAAAATACACTCCAGACCCTCACGAGTCTAAACTGGGGCACATAAAAAAAATACTCCATACCTTCACGAGTCTAAACTGGGGCGCACAAAAAACTAATTACTCCAACGACTTACGAGTGTAAATTGTGATGCAAAAAAAGAAATCATCAAGCGTACTCCATACCCTTAAGAGTATAAACTGGGGCACGTAAAATTTTACTCCGATATCCTACGAGTCTAAACTATGGCGTAAAAAAATGACTCCAAATTCTCATAAGCTTAAACTGTTGTACAAAAGGGCAGTGTATATAAAAATATAAATAAATTTGTAAAAGATAAAAAATGAACAATGAAATAAAGTAACAAAGCTTCAAGCAAAAAAATGTAAATAAATAAAGGGGTTACCCAAGGTAGTTCATGCAATTAGCATAGAGTATCCATTCCACACAGAAAGCAGGGCTATACGAATAACATTGCATAGTCCATCAGTACACATGAATAAATCCCATGCAAACATACGCGAATGGTGCTACTGGCATGCGAGAAGACACAAGAAAATGGGTTTGCCGATTGGCCGCCTTATGCAAGTCTGAGTAAAAAATGTAAATAGACAACATGTCTGATTTATTAAGAACAAAAAAACTCAGTTGGACATGGAGCACCAGTCCTTCAGACTTCTAATAATAGACTTGGCTTCGTCCTCCAGCGTCGATGTCTTCCCTTTAAGAGCCTCCAATTCCTCGGAAGCATTCACATTAACTTCGAGAAAATCTTCATGCAACTTCTTGGCTTCAGCTTGCTTGGCGGAATGGTCTGACTCCAGTTGCTTGACCCTTTCTTCAACTGTACACAACTCAGCAGTAGCTTCTTGTAGTTGAGCGGAGAGGGCCTCCACACGTTCCTTCTTCTCAGCTTGTTTCTCCAGCATGGATGACATCTCTTCCGCTGAAGTTTTCAGGGACGCTTCAATGGATTCAGCCCTCCTCTCTACTGCAGTAACAAATTCAGACTTTTGCTTTGACTGATCGTCAATGGTTCTACGGGCTTCTTGCACTGTATCTGAGATCGAGACAAATTTTTCCCAAGCCACGCGGACAGGGGCAATTTGAGGAACAATATCACCAACTGGGAGCATCGACCGAACTGCCTGGAAAATCTCATGGCGCTGAGAATCTGTTAATGTAGGGGCATCTAAAGCTTCAAAAGCATTCTGCAGCAACAAATCGATAGCATCCAGAACTGGCTTGGTAATAGCAGAAATATCCATGGATGGTGCTGAAATCTGTGTCATTATTCCCTCCCCACTGACGATATTAGAAGCTCCTTCCGTATCACCTGGCGATAAGAAGGAGGGGCAAGATAAATGATATTGCAATGAAGTTAATAAATAGAAAAAGATACAAAGTACGAATAAAGCTACCGTGCGTAGAGATAGGCAAAATGTTTGAAATATCAGCCCACGAGGCCACGCCTAAGTATAGATACGTAGGGGGAGTTGGAAGATTAAGAGAGGGTTCTGATATATCAAAATCCTCAAATGATAGATCAGAACCTATGACATTATCATCAGTCCCTGTATCGTCAAGTTCATGCATAAAATCAACCAACTCGTCAAGATTACATGGGCTTTCTCCAAGAGAAATTTCAATCTTCCTTTTTACAACAGGTCTTTCCTCCCCACCGGAAGAGATTGTTGCATTTGGACTAGGTTCCTCTGAGTTCCTATCAACCAAAATGTCAGTACCCTCCTTCCTTGCATTTAAACGTGTGCCTGATACTGTCACGTTTATAAGTGGCCGGGGATTGGAAGAGGAACTTGCAGCAACATCATTTGGATTATTTTTCCGCTTCTAAAAAGTAGCAAAAAATAATATCAGTTATTAAATAGTGGTGTTGGCGCATAATAGTAGCAGCAAAAAAAATACGTATATATATTACCTGTTGCAACAAAGGTGGCAGGGCATTGTTATCCAAGTGGTAACCTCTTAAGATGTCCCTCCAATGATTCACTGCCGGCATTTCTCTCGCCTCAACAGCTGGAAGACATTCCTCTTGCCGTTCAGCAGAAACCCTCTTTACTACGACAAGATCCCCTTCCAAAATCTTGAGAGGAAAAATATGTTTCTTCCCATTATTCACATATTTGGCAAGCCTTTCTTCATAGGAATCTCGCCCGTGCATGTTACCTTGACGAAGCTGGCCTAGAACGCTGGTGAAAGGTTGGATGAAAATGGTCCACCAGTTTGTCCATGCCACTGAGGAATTGCCCACAAAATCTTTGTTGGGAATATAGTGAGGCTGTTTCGGATTCGAGCGCAATAAATGCCACCAGTGTGCATAAGCAACACTAATGTCATCTATTATATATAAACTGCGCAATGGAGTATATGGTACTTGCTGATCCAATTTGAATTGTCAAGCCACCCGGTCGGGATGATACAGCTCAACAATGCACAAGTCGTCATTATAATCGGACATTCTCCACGGTAGCATCCCTCGACGGATGGAAATGGTGAATGCTTTTTGCAGCCAACGAGTGCTAGCCAAGTCAGAGAAATTTGAGGGGTACCACACAATATTCTTGTGTTTCTCGAAGAAATCGTGCATCTTTTCAGGGCTAAAATCGTGTGGAATCCTAAACATAGTCCCCACCATAGATAATTTCCCTGGACAAAGCTTAGGAGTTGGAAATTTGCTCACTTTTGCTCGTTGACCAAATACATTCTTTAGATAAACCCCCATCCAGTCGATAATGAAATGGACGGGCCATCCCCTAATCTGGTAGTAGGGTCCTACAGGATGGGTGCTGATGCAACGAAGCGAAAAATATATAGAACAAAGTGCTGGTGGAGCTAATGAAATTTGACGCCCTAGAGCGATCCAGGACGCCATCACAAGGACGCCAGCGCGAATGTAGGCTCCCCCGCCAATGACAACAAAGTAGCACAACCAAACAGCAATGTACGCCGCGACATACAAGCGGACCTCACGAAGAGACGCGAAAGGATTGGAATGGTCTCGCCGGTTGTGAAAATAGTCACACCAGACCTGGAAAGTCACGTGGCCGCCATTGTTCTTGGCAAGCTGATCATGTGCGGATAATAGGTCTGATAAGAAGTCAGGGAATTGGCAAAGGGAGGGGTCTAGTGCATGTTCTGGTGGGATAAATTCTTTATATAAGTCTCCATCCAGAGGAAGACCAGCCATTTGATACATATCAAGGAGTGTAATAGTACGTTCACCACATGAGAATAGGAACGTGTTGGTTTTTGGATTCCATTTTTCTAACAGAGATCTTAGCAAGGCAGGTGAAATAGAATAATCACCCAAAGAGCAGTAAATAGCTCCACAAAGGTAATCTGAACCTTCACCAAGTCCTTTTAGGGAAAAAGAATGATGTCGTAAAATGTTTGCCCCCCATTTATTATAGCCTGAAGGACACGGCATATACTCATTATCATGACGTTCCCAAGTCTGTGGATACCATCCTAGTACCCAGACATAAAGCTGTATCAGTTCGCGGTGAAGCTGCCAATGGGTAATATGAGTAAGCTAGTTTGGACTGTCTCGCTTGCCAACCGCGAGGGCCGTTGTCGAGTTCACCTTTTGGTATACTTATAACTTTAACTATGGGACAGTCTTGGTCATCGGATCTAGGTTCATATAGTTTCTGTTCCTTGGCTAGCTCGACAAGGGATAGTCGATGTGAGGGAACCGTGGGCGAATTCTGCGCCATCTCTATACAAAAAATACACGTGTGTCGGTACAGGTACAAGTCGTGTTCAAAACAGCAAAATAAATGAACCATGGTAAATGAATGGAAATTTTACCACGGAGGCGATAGCCCGAGTGAAGCCAGCCCTTGATGAAGAAGAGAGGATTTGCACTCTACAAAAAAATGATGATGACTGTTAGTGCTAAAAAATTATGCAAAGGTCAAATATCAGCAAAATGAATTATCCTCCAAAAAAGAATACGTGCATAAATCCCAATCTAGGATTTTTGGAATGTAAAACTTTGAAAAAAGTTTATGCAAAACTTTGGAAGAGTTGATAATTCTTGCATCAAATAAAGGGGGGGTTTCATTGATCTTGCAGTTTGTACGTCGGACCAAGTTCATATAAACTTGCCGGCACGCCAACTGTGAGGAAGATATAAGTTTGCATCTTTAAACGACCATCTTTTAAATAAATAAAACATTAATCTCACAGTTTGTACGTCGGGCCAAGTTCATATAAACTTGTCAGCACGCCAACTGTGAAAAAGATATACATGTGATCTTTAAACGAGCATCTCATATAAACTTAGAAAGAGTTGATAATTCCCGCATGAAATAAAGGGGAGTTCCATTGATGGCATGACAGATCTCACAGTTTGTACGTCCGGCCAAGTTCATATCAACTTGACGGCACGCCAACTGTGAGAAAGGTCTACGTTTGATCTTTAAAACGAGAATTTTAAGTATAAAAAATATTGATCTCTACAATTGTATGTCAGACCAAGTTCGTATATAACTTGTTGGCACGTCATTGCGAGACCAAAATTTCCACATATACACGGGACAAGATGCACATGCGTTCATGGCCTAAAGGAGGTTACGTGCATGGATTCATCTATAAATTATTCATCCAATCTGTGATGTTGGTATGTGTATAAGAAGAAAAAATACAGTAGGTATAGTACCTAAAAAGAGAGCAAGTATACGTCCGAAACTAAAATATGGTTGTTTTGCCAGATTGTACCTAAACCTTCCTGCAATATTGAGGGAACAAAATTAAGGGGCAATCAGAGGACGTAAATCATGCACATAGATGTCTATCTGAATGAACTAAGTACAAACTTACCAACATAAGATCTGTGCTTCAGCGGCAGCTACTAATCTTTTTCATACAAAGAAAAGAAATGGAGTCAGAGAGGAGAATCATCCAAAAGAATGATGAGAAAAAGACAATCAATGAGTGCACATCAATGCGTACCTAGTAGTCCAAAGAATAGCAGGTCAATCATAAGTAGGATCTGGACCTTGGCAGGAGTTATGCGTGAGGTAAATAGAGTCCCCTTGCCAGACGATAGGAAGGAGATATATATAAGGAAATGTATGCGCTCCGGCCGGACGTAACTACAACTACATGGCGGAAGGCCAGCGTCTTGTAACAAATTTTCAGGATTGAGTCCTTATCCAACGAAGGGACTAACAAACTTTCAAAAAAAGCAAGGCTAGGTAAATATCTAAGCTGGATATTTTAAACAAAATAAGTGTGTCGCCCATAATAAAAAAAAGGTTCGTGATATATATATATATATATATATATATATATATATATATATATATATATATATGAAAAGGGATATGGCTACATATATATTTTCGAGTTCTGGAACCGAATTATAGAAATATTCACTTCCAGACCTCGAGGGGCATCTGTTGACACGGAATTTCGCCGAAGTAAAATACAAAGTGATATCTATGATCAAAATATGATAAAGACAAATTATATAAAAAATGGCGAATTGCAGAATAGACAAAGGAAATGACCATGGTGAATCTCCACCGCTTAGAGTAATAGGCACACAAAATAAATTAATAAAAGAGAGGATACATGAGAAAATTGGAAAGTGAATAAAACCCTCCATGGAAAATTTGTCCCGATGAAAATCATACGTACCTTCATCCATGCACACCGCCACCTACGGCGAGTGCCAGATACGAACATAAAATCACAATATTTCTGAAATATCGACCACATGTAGATGGAGTCCTTGTTCCATCGTCGATGAGAGATATCGATGCGACACATAAAATATATATCGCACTAATAAAATATACACACGTTATATAAATAAATAAATAAATAAATAAATGGCCTTTCTAGTGGGGTATCGACCCATATGTATTCGGTTGGAAAATATTCGGTCAACATGCTCATCTGATATCATATATGACATTAGACTTCGAATTACCGAGAAAATAATTAAACGCGCACACCCTCAACATAAGCCTTAATGCGTCATTAGTAGCTAATCAAGTTTAGCCCATTAAAAAAAATATGGCCGCATATGCGTGCATGAAGTTCTCACAAGTCTGTTGGTGCATGCATGTGAATAGTGGCACCAAGGCCCACACATCCATTAAAATATCCAAAGCCCATCAGCTAATTACAAGCTTGCCGGTTCAAAGCATTGGTCAACTAGCAATTAAGGAATAATAAATAAAATATACTAAAGAAAGGAGCCAGCGGCTCCCCACGCACCCACTATCCTGCACGATCCCACGATCAAGGACGTGAGCACATACGTCTCAGCGCTCCGCTGCTTGCCAGCCCCTATAAATACTAGCCTGCCTAGCGCAACCAAAGGTTAGCTTGCTTTCCTTTTTTCCAATCGCTCCGCTGTGCTGCCGCTAGTGCTGTTGTACTGCCGCTGCTGCTCTCATCCACATATACGCTGCTGCTGCAAGGCCATCGTCCGGTCAAAGCCTGAGAAAGGTAGAAAAGGTGGGCATCATGATTTGCTCTAATCTTCTTGCTCCTCCCTATATCTCTCATCATGATCATCTTTCTCCTTGGTGGATCATTGTGATACAAACCAAGGAGCGTGCCCATGTGTCCTCATCTTGACATCTTGCCTTGGCTGATCATCGCGATACAAGCCAAAGTGCAATTATGTTCAGGAAAGGAAAATTTGTCCTTGGTTGATCATCGCGATACAAACCAAGGAACATATCTCACATATTTTCATCTCGACATTTTTGCCTTGGCTGATCATCATGATACAAGCCAAAGTGTGAATATGTTTAGGAGAGGAAAATTTGCCCTTGGTTGGTCATTGTGACACAAGCCAAGGAGTATTCTCCATATATCTTCATCTTGATATTTTGCCTTGGCTGATCTTCATGATACGAGCCAAAGAGCACTTATATTTAAGACAACAAATTTTTTCCTTGGTTGATCATTGTGATACAAACCAAGGAGCATTCTCCATATAGCCCCATCTTGACATTTCGCCTTGGCTGATCATCATGATACATGCCAAAGTGCGAATATGTTTAACAGCAATAAAAATACTCCTTGGCGGATCATTGTGATACAAATCAAGGAGCATACAACATATAATTTCTTGTCATTTTTACCTTGGTTGATTATCATGATACGAGCCAAAGTGCGATTATGTCAAAGAGGATAAATTTCACTCCTTGGTCGATCATGGCGAACCAAACTAAGGAGGATATATTTTCCCTTCCATCGTAGATGAGAGCGACCCAAAGGTAAAGCTCAGGGAAAAACAAATATGAAACATACCCAAACTCTAGATGATAATCTACATAAAATCATAGAATAAATATGTGCCTACAAAATGCACTCTTCATTTGTTTGAGTTGCACAAAACAAGACAATGTAAATTGTGCATGTACCTCCATACCTAGTGCATAAAAAATGTATAAATTGGGTGCTTACTAAATTATATTTGAGGCCTCTTGTTGGTTACACTGCGGACATACATGCTATGCCATGTCAGTAGTAATACAAACAGGAAGGTACAAATGACATATACATCTATCATATAGACGATGAAATGAACATACTCTAATGCATATAGAATATGCTAAGTGAAATCTAACGGGTAAACATGAGATAATAAAAGTGTTAGTTGTCTCATTTTGCACTAAAATATAGCATGCCCATAAAAGGAAATGAATGCGTGTAGGTTAAGTTAAAAGTATAATCCTACATATCTAAAATTTGAAATCTAGAGCGTACAGACTCTATGCAACACGCAGATACTGTCCACTGATGGTTAGAGTATATGCATGTGATCCATAAAATAATAATAAAGGATATTGCATCTAGCTCGCTTTAGTCCTAACAAAAACATACTGATTCGCTTAGTAGATGCTATCATCAAACATATCAAATCAAACAACATAACATATGGGATGGTTCTGATATTGGAACCCCCCTTTTCTTAAATTTCCATGCATGCGCAGAGGCTATCATGGAGTAAATCATATACCATCATCTCATGCATGGTCATATATGCATCAATAAAAGATGTAGCATGCATGTATTAAGTGGATACTCTGCTAGTCGACTCATCACTCGTTAAAATGAAATGACCTGAAAGTTGATTAAGATAGCCGCATGGTCATACTAGCATATGTTGGTTAAGTCGACTACACAAATTAGATGTCCGATGCAAAAAGCACACATTGCACTCGTACTCTACGTACTACTCCTAATAGTACAAGGGTAAAAATATAAATGAACAAGGCACATGATAACTTGAAGAAGATCAAGAATGCTCCCCCGAGCAAACCGGCGTCAACGGCAGCGAGGAGGAGCGATTTTTCTTTATAATTTTGTAGTAGTCATGTGTTGCAATTCTATGTAATAGGATAGTTGGAATTCTTAATCAGGGGTTTTCTCTACGGAGATGTAATTAACAGATCTTTTATGTAAATGTAAGAGTTCTGGAAATAAAGTACCTGCAATGTTTGATCCTATTTTTATTGTATGCAATTATGCATTTAAATATATTCACTCTGTATCAATGATGTGGACGCGTGTTTTCACGCCCGCCATTTTCCCGTCATCAGGGGGCCAGGGGCCTCGGCTTTTAAAGGGTCGGGGAGGGGTGCATCTTGGAGGAGGGGGCGACGGGCGAGGCGGGGCAGCATCGGACTCCGGCGGCGAGTCCAGCTCGGACACACGGGAGGAAGGCGGCGGCGCGGTTTGGGACGGCTGGGTTTTGGCCCAGTCGGTGCGAAAGGATTTTCTTTTTAAATTGTGCCACGACGAAAAGTTCAAATAAAATAAACTAAAAATCCTAAAATACCCGAAATAATTTTCACCATCTCGTCCTAATATTTGGGACCACGTGAACATTTTTCTTGACTAAAATGCATTTTTTTAAAATGCAAATTTTCCCTAATTTAATAAAATTCAACCGAATAAGTTTTCAGAAAAAGTTCAAATAAAAATAATTTTATTCATAGTTAAATTTCCAATATTACCTAGCTATTTTGAAGAAGTCATATTATCTTATGTCATTTATTTAATATTGAAATAATTGGAAAAATAATTTCGAATAAAATCACTTTGATCCAATTTTCCAATTTTGAAAAATCAAAAATGGATTTTTGTGAAAACCTCCAACTCTCTCGATTGGTCCTTGAGTTGCTTAAGGTTTCTAGGATCAAAATTCCAAATAAAACAAAATTCAAAATGCACAAATGATGGATGCATAGGATGACCTAATGATTAACATCCAAATTGAAAATTGGGATGTTACAAACCTACCCCCCTTAAGATGAATCTCGCCCTCGAGATTTGGGTTGGCTAGCAAAAAGGTGTGGCTGGTCTTTCCAGAGGTCTTCTTCTCGCTCCCAGGTGGCTTCTTCCTCGGTATGATGGTTCCACTGAACTTTGCAAAACTTGATGACCTTGCTGCGTGTAACTCGGTTGGTGAACTCGAGAATTTTGATGGGTTTCTCCTCCTAGGTTAGGTCACTCTCCAACTGAATTGCTTCCAGGGGCACTGTATCTCTTAGAGGAATATCGGCCATCTCTGCATGGCACTTCTTCAACTAGGAAACGTGAAACACATCATGAACTCCTGACAAACCTTCGGGTAACTTCAACTTGTAGGTAACCTCACCCATACGTTCCAAAACTCGGTATGGTCATATAAATCGTGGTGCTAACTTTCCTTTGACTCCAAATTGTTTAACTCCTCGAAGTGGTGACACACGAAGATATGCTCTGTCTCCTACCTCGTATGTTACCTCCTTGCGTTTATTATCGAAATAACTCTTCTGCCTGGACTGAGCTACTTTGAGTCTATCACGAATCAACTTGACCTTCTCCTCAGACTCTCTGATTAGATCTGGTCCGAACAATTGTCGATCTCCTACTTCATCCCACATCAATGGTGTCCTGCACCTCCTTCCATACAAGGCTTCAAAACGGGCCATCTTCAAACTAGCTTGATAGCTGTTGTTGTACCAGAACTCTGTGTAAGGCAAATTATCATCCCAACTAGATCCATAATCTAGAGCACAAGCTCTCAACATGTCCTCTAGAATCTGGTTGACTCTCTCGGTCTGTCTATCTATCTGCGGATGAAAGGTTGTACTGAATTCTAGCCTGGTACCCAAAACTGGTGCAATTGATTTGAAAACTTTGAGGTAAACTGTGTTCCTCTATGTGATTCGATGGTCCTCGGAACTCCATGCAGACATACGATCCTGGTCATATATATCTTGACCAACTTCGCACTTGTATAAGTGGTTTTCACAGGGATAAAGTGGGCCACTTTGGTCAAACGATCCACTACTACCCAGATGGAGTCATATCCTGATCGTGTCCTGGGTAATCTGGTGATATAATCTATGCCAAGCTTATCCCACTTCCATTCGGGTATCGGCAAAGGCTGGAGTAATCCTGCTGGCTTCTGATGCTCTACCTTAACCCTCTGACATACGTCACATACTGCTACATACTCGACAATATCCTTCTTCATACCTGTCCACCAGAAACATTCCTTCAAATCCAAATACATCTTGGTGTTTCCTGGGTGAATCGAGTATGGCGAATCATGAGCCTCCTGAAGAATTAACTTCCTGATCGCTGGGTCATTGGGCACATAGATACGATCCTCAAACCATAAAGTTTCATGTTCATCCTCACGAAAACCTTTGGCCTTTCCTTTACTCATCTTCTCCTTTATCTCTGCAATCTCCTTATCAGTCTTCTGAGCTTCTCGAATCTTTCCCAACAACGTGGACTGAACTTCCAACGACGCAACAGATCCTCTCGGAACTATCTCCATTCGAAGTTCTCTAAGATCGTCGGCTAACTCCCGGGGTAATCCTCCGGTTATTACAGTATTAACATAATTCTTGCGGCTCAACGCGTCTGCTACAACATTGGCCTTTCCTGGATGATAATGCAGTTTCATATCATAATCCTTTATGAGCTCCAACCATCTCCTCTGCCTGAGATTCAACTCCTTCTGTGTGAAGATGTACTTCAAACTCTTATGATCCGTGTATACATCACAACAGTTTCCAATGAGAAAATGTCTCTAGGTCTTGAGCGCATGCACTACGGCTGCTAACTCCAAATCATGCGTGGCATAATTCAACTCATGAGGTCGAAGCTGTCATGAGGCATATGAAACAAATCTTCCCTCTTGCATAAGAACGCCTCCAAGTCCCTGTCATGAAGCGTCACAATATACTTGGAAATCCTTGCATATATTCGGAAGAATTAGCACTGGGGATGTAACCAAACGTTTCTTTAACTCCTAAAAACTGGCCTCACAATCCTTGGTCCATTTGAACTTAGTGTCCTTCTTCAATAACTACGTCATAGGCTTCGCAATCTTGGAAAAATTCTCAATGAATCTCCGGTAATATCCATCGAGTCCAAGGAAATTGCGTATCTCACCAACTGAGGTGGGTGCCAACCACTCTGTGACAGACTGAACCTTAGTAGGGTCTACTGCTATACCTTCTCGAGATATAACATGTCCGAGAAATCCGACTTCCTTCAACCAAAACTCACATTTGCTGAACTTGGCATATAACTGATGTTCCCTGAGCTTCTCGAGAACCAAGCGCAAATGTTCCTTGTGTCCTTCTTCATTCTTCGAGTACACCAATATATCATCAATGAACACCACAACAAACTTATCCAAGAACTCCATGAACACCTTCTTCATCATACTCATAAAGTAGGCAGGGGCGTTAGTCAAACCAAAAGACATGACCGTGTACTCATATAGGCCATACCTTGTGGTAAAAGTTGTCTTAGGTATATCCTGTTCTCGGATACTCAGCTGGTGGTATCCTGATCAAAGATCGATCTTGGAGAATACTTTAGCTTCCTACAGCTGGTCAAATAAATCATTGATTATCAGTAGTGGGTATTTTTTCTTGATCGTCACCTCATTCAGTGCACGATAATCAACAACCATTCTCAAAGATCCATCCTTCTTCTCAACTAAGAGCACTGGGGCTCCCCATGGTGATGAACTTGGTCGAATATAACCTTTCTCCAATAACTCCTTAATCTTATTCTTAATTTCCTCCAGATCATTTGCAGGCATTCGATATGGTCTCCTAGATATGAGTCCGGTGCCTGGCAACAGCTCGATCAAAAACTCTGTGTCTCTATCTGGTGGCATGCCTGGTAATTCCTCTGGGAATACGTCAGAAAAATCCCTCACCACTGGTACTTCCTCTTGAACAACTCCCGAGAGTGAATTTACTTGGGTCCTCCTTGGCGCATGCCTAGACACATACTTGATTCATTGTCCCTCTGGGGTGGTGAGAAGAATTGACTTACTAGCACAATCGATATTTCCTCCATACTTCGATAACCAATCCATGCCTAGTATTACATCCAATCCTTGTGATTCCAAAATAATGAGGTCTGAGGGGAAAACATGCCTAGCTATGGTTAATGGCAACTGAAAACATCCTTGGCTAGCCATATATTCTTCTCCTGGTGAGTTTACTAACATAGGTGTCTTAAGGGCTACGGTGGGCAACTTAAACTTATCCACAAATGCCCTTGATATGTATGAATGCGGTGCACCAATGTCAAAAAGAATAAGGGCTGTAAATGACTTAATCAAAAGCTTACCAATAACTGCGTTAGGCTGCTCTTGAACTTCCTCCACGTTGACATGATTCACCCGTCCCTTGGTGAAAGGGTTGGGCTTCTTTCCAGAGCTTCCATTGTCGTTACCATTCTTTGCCTCAGAACAATCATTGGCATAGTGTCCAGTCTTCCCGCACTTGAAACAAGTAACGTGACTCAGATCCTTCTTGGCGGGTGTCGCGGGGTTGGAACAGCTCTAGCTACTGTTTCCTCCATTCCCATTTCAATTCTTAGGGCCACTGTGCTTATGTGAACTTCCTCCATTGTGGGAATGGCCTCCATGGGTATGGGTGTGTCCTCCCGAGTACGGGGAATAGCGAGGCTTCTGTTGAGATCCTAAGTTGTACTTCCCCTATCCATACTTCTGTTTGCGGCTCTCTATCTGCTGCTGCTCGCCTTTAATCATGAGGGCCCTGTCTACCAGCTCCTGATAGTTGGTGAATGTTTCCACCATCAACTGCATACTCAGCTCATCATTCAGCCCCTCAAGAAACTTCTCCTGCTTCATGGCATCTATGGCCACATCATATGGGGCGTAGCATGCTAACTTGCTGAACTCATCCATGTACTACGCCACAGTATGATTCCCCTGGCGTAAGTTGCGGAACTCATGCTTCTTCATACTCATGGCTCCAGCTGAGACGTGTGCAGTGTGGAAGGATTGTTGAAACTGATCCCAAGTAACATTGGCCACGGGGAAAGTGGCGGTGTAGTTATCCCACCATGAGGCTACGGTCCATCTAGTTGATGTGCATCACAGCACACCTTCTCAGCACCTGTGCAACCTACGGTGGTTAGCTCCCTTCCAATCTTGCGGAGCCAGTCATCAGCAACAATCGGCTCCGTGCTGCTAGAGAACACCGGCGGATTCAACCTTAGAAAGAGGGCTAAGTTGTCAACTGGGGTGGTGGCGGTGGGTTGTTGTTGCCTTGGTTCTGGACTAGCAACTCCATCAAGGCATTATGCTGCTGGGTCAACTGAGTGAGCTCCGGCGGGAAAATGAATCCGAGGTCACGTCTCAGAGGCATCTGATGGGTTTAGAGGGGTGAGAACAGAATAGAGTAAGGTCTAAGGAGAGATTTCACTACCCATATGCACATGAGACAAACATATTAATTTCACACAACTCAATTCAAACAAGATTCATACAGTTGACCTAACTACTATTACAAGATCTCACAACGATTTCTAACTACTTGGACGAATACTAATAGTAATATGGTGGTCGACTAGAACTTTTGATCGGTGGAGGACTCCACAATATCTTCTCCAACTTCATCTTCATAATCATCATCACTGTCGGGGTCGGAGTCTGTGTCGTCTAGTATGATGTAGTCTTCTGAACGAATGTCCACTGCAGGTTCGGGCTCCCCCATGAATATTCATAGCTTCCTCTTCAGGTCTTCATTCCGCTCCATTAGTACAGCAATTTCCTCTTCATATCCATCATGTGTAGCCTTGAGTTCCTCTTCTAGCTGTATGTTCCGGGTCATCACCTTCTTCGTGTCTATCATGTTAGCGCACATCTAGTTCTCATAACGACGAATGTGTTGGTTCAACTCCTGTATGTAAGTTGCAATAGATTTATCCTTCCATGTGCGAATCATCTCCCATTGCTCACCTCGGCGTCCACATATCTGGTAGGTGGTGTCTTTAAGATGCTTGTTGTACACCTCTCCTATACGTCCAATGGTGATGTGGGCGGCAATGCTCTTTCCCAAACTCTAGGTTGGTGCATCAAAGGAAAACTCGATGGGCTCGGTAATTGGTGCAAAAGTCCTTCCTGGAACACGAACTTGAATCGTCCAGCGCTCCTCTTCTGGTAAAGTGGCAGTGAAGGTTCCAGTGAAGCTTGGTATGCCGATGTTCAGGTACCTAGAGACTTCCTTCAAGTGTCGTCCGAAAGGGGTGTCGTCATCAGGTTGACTGAACTTGTTCCTTGGGTCCATCATCTATAGAGTAGAAATAGAGAAGAGTTAGAAATGAGTAGAGAAGAGTAACCTGTGGCTTTTCCTAGTGGTCGCATCCTACAGTCAACGTGTGCTCTGATAATATCTTGTAGCGTCCCGATCCCAATGGACCATAGTCTCCGTGCTTAAGTGTCATCCCTGGAACGGTATTGCTGACACACACAGTACTCGAGGATTTATAACAGAGTTCAATCACACACTTATTACATCAAGTGTCTCAAAAAGATTACTTATTACAATAATATGGCCGAAGGCCATCTAAATAAGATAACTACGGAAGCATCGGAGATAAATGAGTCCATCCAACTCCACGGCAAAACTGAGTGCATGACAACGACCTATCGCACCTTACTCTTTGTCTGAAAATTCTGCAACATGATACGTTGCAGCCGTGTAGGTCAGCACATGGAATATGCTGGCAAGATAACACTATAGAGAAATGAACAAATAACAGCTATCACTACATGCATATATGGCTGGTGGAGGCTCTAAGTTTAACATTTGCATAAAGCCAATTTTCCCTACAACAAAGGAATAGATTTTATTTAACTACCAATTTATGTCATTATTGAGAAGGTATCCCCAACTCAATCCCAAAATAATTTAATAACCCAACAAATTCATTAAGTAAAGTGATGAGATCAAACAATAATTCAAGTACCAAATACTCAAGATGTCCATAACCGGGGACACGGCTAATCATGATTAGTTTATACACTCTGCAGAGGTTTGCACACTTTTCCCCACAAGATTCGATCTCCTCCATTGGATTTCTCGCACTACATGATGTGGGAGAAACGGATGATCGAGACACAGTCTTTCCGAAGAGGTCCCCTTAACCGATAGATAGGCCGGTACACCTACAATCCCCAACATCTGCTAGCCCATCATGGAAAGGATTCCCACAACTTACCCCGGGATCTCCTAGGACAGCACTGGATTCCCCAGGTGCCCGCAACCAATCCACCCAGAGGTGTATTAAAGTAGCCACCTTAAGTGTTCCCTTAGTTATTATCTCTCACAACTTTGATGAATCTCACATACCAATCCCTATCTACGAGCATAGCAAAGCGTTAATGAGCATAACGTATAATCCCGGGGTTGATAAAAAGACAATAGGTTCCTACCTCATCCACTACTTAACCATAACCACATGTTCACAATCCTACACATGCAATGTTTGAGGGTTGAAACTAATGCATAAAAACTGGGTAATAAAGGGATATGGTCAAAGTGTAACTTGCCTTGCCGACGATCGAAAAACCCTAGAGATTAGTAGTAGCAAGCTTCGCACTCCGGGTACTGGATCATAAACAAACAATAGCATACATAAGCACTCAAGCATAAGATGCAAGGGTAAAACCCAAATAAAAGTTCTAAACAGAAAGATCGAGCGAAGAGCTTCGTTTGCAAAAAGAATTTATCAAATCAGAGATACGAAACTCAAATCATGAACAAAAGAAATTCAAATTCAAATCTGTTTGAAACCAAATTTAACTTTCCAAAAACATGTTTAAGTTGATTATATGAACAGAGGAGATCATAACGAAGAATTTGGCGTTGGTTTTGTTGGATTTGGATAAACGAGCAAAAAGTAGTGAGGGTTTAAAGATCAGGGGCTAATCTGATATGAAAATAATTGCGGAAAGGTCCCTGGGAAAAAGAAAAACCTAACGAACGAACGTTCGCTAACAGAGGCTAACGAACGAAAACGTTCACTAACAGATCTAAACAAATGAATGTTCTCTAATTAAACCAACCTAATAAAATAAACCGATCTAAAAAGAAAACTCAAACTTTAAAAGAACTGGGGCGGGTTTTCGGCGGTTATACCGGTTCGATGAAGAAAACTGGCGGCGGTGGCCGATTGACCAGCGGCAGCGGCGAGGCGGGACGGCGGCTCCGGTGACGGCGCTGGCGGCGGGGTGGCGCGGTGAGGCGGCGGCGGGGCTACGCGGTGCGGGGCGGCGGCAGCGCGGCAACGGCGGCTCGGAGGGCGGTGGGAGGCGGCGGCTTGGGCGACGGGAGGCGGCGCGGCTCGATGAGGAGGAGGGGGCCGGGGGCCTCGACTTTTAAAGGGTCGGGGATATGTGCATCTTGGAGGAGGGGGCGACGGGCGAGGCGGGGCAGCATCGGACTCCGGCTCGGACACGCACGAGGAAGGCGGCGACGCGGTTTGGGCCGGCTGCGTTTTGTTCCAGTCGGTCCAAAAGAATTTTTTTTAAATTATGCTGTGACAAAAACCCAAATAAAATAAAATAAAAATACTAAAATACCAGAAAAAAAATTCACCATCCCCTCCTAATATTTGGGACCACGTGAACATTTTTCTGGACTAAAATGCAATTTTTAAAATGCAATTTTTTCCTAATTTAATAAAATTCAACCGAATAAGTTTTCAGAAAAAGTTCAAATAAAAATAATTTAATTCAAAATTAAATTTCCAATATTTCCTAGCTGAGAATTCATATTATCTTCTCTGATTTATTTAATATTGAAATAATTGGAAAAATAATTTCGAATAAAATCACTTTGATCCAAATTTCCAATTTTGAAAAATCAAAAATGGATTTTTGTGAAAACCTCCAACTCTCTCCATTGGGCCTTGAGTTGCTTAAGGTTTCTAGGATCAAAATTCCATATAAAAAAATTCAAAATGCACAAATCATGGATGCATATGATGACCTAATGATTAACATCCAAATTGAAAATTGGGATGTTACACCAGTGCACCAAAATGGCTAGAAAAATTATACATGTGTCCTTGGGTGCATGTTTAGGTCCCATCCTAGGAATGGGAACGAGTTACAACCATACCCACATCCTGGCTCGTCCTCAAACATTTGGAATCTCGGTTTTGAAATCCCTGTAAATCCTAAACTCACCAGAAAGTCATCAAAGGTGGCATGGTGTCACGTCATGGCACATATATGTCGTGGTAAAAACATTATCCAATTTGGGCCAAGCTTTATTACAAACCTCTTACAAACCGGAGCTTATCCCAAAGAAGCGTCGCGGTTCCGATAGGAAAATGTGTTCCCCTTGTGGGCGAAACGTAATCACTGCCTCTTTTCACCTTCTATTTTCTTCCACGGGCAACATGGAATGATATGATATCCATGCTGAAATTTAAACTTATTCAGGGTTTGTTTGGCCTTTTTATACACTAATTGAGTTTCCTAGGCATTTAATGTCCATAATTCAAATCTAAACTTCGAATACATGCTCCAGTTCACCAAAATGGCTAGAAAAATTATACATGTGTCCTTGGGTGCATGTTTAGGTCCCATGCCAAGAATGGTAACGAATTAAAACCGTACCGGTGTCCTGGCTCGTCCTTAAACATTTTGAGTCTTGGTTTTTAAATCCCCATAAATCCAAAACTCACCAAAAAGTCATCAAAGGTGGCATGGTGTCACGTCATGGCACATATATGTCGTGGTAAAAACATTGCCAATTTGGGCCAAGATTTATTACAAACCTCTTACAAACCGGAGCCTGTCGCAAGAACCCTCGTGGTTTTGATAGGGAAACGTGTCCCCTTGTGGGCCAAACGATAATCGCCCCCTCTTCTAGCCTCGTATTTTCTTCTACACGTGACACGGAACAACAGGAGATTCACGCTGAACTTTGAAATTATTCAGGGTTCGTTTGACTTTTTTATTCATTAATTTAGTTTTCTAGGCATTAATTCAAATCCGAACTACAAATACATGCTCCAGTGCACCAAAATGGCTAGAAAAAACATACATGTTTCTTTGGGGTGCATGTTTAGGTCCCATGGAACGAATGGGAACGAATTCAACTATCTCGCCGTCCTGGCTTGGCCACAAACATTGCGAATCTTGATTTTTAAATCTCTGTAAATGCAAAACTCACCAGGAAATCATGAAACTTGGCATGGTGTCACTACATTGTACATATAATTGTCCAATTTGGGCAAAGCTATATTACAAGCCTCTTACAACCATAGTCTGTCACAACCCTTGTGGTTCCGGTAGGGAAACATGCCCCTCTTGTGGGCGAAACAATAATCGCCGCCTCTTCTCACCTTGAACTTTGTTTTCTATAGGCAACATAGAATAACAGGAGTGTCGGGCTGAAATTTTAAACTATTCAGGGTTCACTTGGCCATTGTATGTATTACTAATCACTAAGTCTTCTACGCATTTAATGTAGTCCATAATTCAAATTTGAACTACAAGCACATGCTCCAGTGAAGCAAAATGGGTGGGAAATCGTACATTTGTCATTGGGTGCATGTTTAGGCCTCATTTAAGGAATATGAATGAATTACATGAAGGAAATATGCCCTAGTGGCAATAATAAATTTTTTATGTATATTTCCTTATATCATGATAAATGTTTATTATTAATGCTAGAATTGTATTAACCGGAAACTTAGTACATGTGTGAATACATAGACAAACAGAGTGTCCCTAGCATGCCTCTACTTGACTAGCTCATTAATCAAAGGTGGTTAAGTTTCCTAGCCATGGACATGTGTTGTCATTTGGTGAACGGGATCACATCATTAGAGAATGATGTGATGGACTAGACCCATCCGTTAGCTTAGCACTATGGTCGTTTAGTTTATTGCTATTGCTTTCTTCATGACTTATACATGTTCCCTATGCCTATGAGATTATGCAACTCCCGAATACCGGTGGAACACTTAGTGTGCTATCAAACGTGACAACGTAACTGGGTGATTATAAAGATGCTCTACGGGTGTCTCCGATGGTGTTTGTTGAGTTGGCATAGATCGAGATTAGGATTTGTCACTTTGATTGTCGGAGAGGTATCTCTAGGCCCTCTCGGTAATGCACATCACTATAAGAATTGCAAGCAATGTGACTAATGAGTTAGTTGCGGGATGATGCATTACGGAACAAGTAAATAGATTTGCCGGTGACGAGATTGAACAAGGTATGATGATACCGGTGATCGAATCTCGGGCAAGTAACATACCCATGATAAAGGGAACAACACATGTTGTTATGCGGTTTGACCGATAAAGATCTTCGTAGAATATGTAGGAACCAATATGAGCATCCAAGTTCCGCTATTGGTTATTGACTGGAGATGTGTCTCGGTCATGTCTACATAGTTCTCGAACCCGTAGGGTCCGCACGCTTAACGTTTGATCACGATATGTATTATGAGTTATGTGATTTGATGTACCAAAGGTTGTTCAGAGTCCCGAATCTGATCACAGACATGACGAGGAGTCTCAAAATGGTCGAGACATAATGATTCATATATTGGAAGGCTACAGTTGGACACCGGAATGGTTTGGGTCGTTTCGGATAAGTTTCGGAGTACCGCGGGTTATGGGAACCCCCTCTGGGAAGTTATTGGGCCACATGGGCCTAATGGTGGAAGAGAGGAGGCAGGCCAAGATGTGGCACCCCCTATCCCAAACCGAATTGGACTAGGGCTAGGGGGGCCGCCCCCCTTTCCTTCTCTTCTTCCTCTCCTTCCTTCTTCTCCTATTAGGACTCGGAAATGGGGGAACCTACTCCTACTAGAAGTAGGATTCCCCCCCCCCTTGGGTGTGCCCCTTGTGTCCGGCCCTCCTCCTCCCCTCCTTTATATACAGGGGAGGGGGGCACCCCATAGAAACACAAGTTGATCTTTAGCCGTGTGTGGTGCCCCCCTCCATAGTTTTACACCTCGGTCATATTGTCGTAGTGCTTAGGCGAAGCCCTATGTCGGTAACTTCATCATCACTGTCAACACGCCGTCGTGCTGACGGAACTCACCCTTGGCCTCAGCTAGATCAAGAGTATGAGGGACGTCACCGAGCTGAACATGTGCAGATCGCGGAGGTGCCATGCGTTCGGTACTTGATCGGTTGGATCGCGAAGACGTTCGACTACATCAACCGCGTAACTTAACGCTTTTGCTTTCAGTCTACGAGGGTACGTAGACGCACTCTCCCCTCTCGTTGCTATGCATCTCCTAGATAGATCTTGCGTGATCGTAGGATTTTTTTTGAAATACTGCGTTCCCCAACAGTGGCATCCGAGCCAGGTCTATGCGTAGATGTTATATGCATGAGTAGAACACAAAGAGTTGTGGGCGATAATAGTCATACTGCTTACCAGCATGTCATACTTTGGTTCGGTGGTATTGTTGGATGAAGCGACCCATACCGACATTACATGACCGCGTTCATGAGACTGGTTCTACCGCTGCGCTTTGCACACAGGTGGCTAGTGGGTGTGTGTTTCTCCAACTTTAATTGAATTGAGTGTGACTATGCCTGGTCCTTGTTGAAGGTTAAAACAACACACTTGACGAAAAATCGTTGTGGTTTTTGTTGCGTAGGTAAGAATGGTTCTTGCTAAGCCCGTAGCAGCCATGTAAAACTTGCAACAACAAAGTGGACGATGTCTAACTTGTTTTTGCAGGGCACGTTGTGATGTGATATGGTCAAGACATGGTTATATAAATTGTCGTTTGCGATTATCATGTTTTTTAACAAAGTTATCGACAACTGGTAGGATCCATATGGTTGTCGCTTTATTGTATGAAATGCAATTGCCATGTAATTACTTTACTATATCACTAAACGGTAGCGATAGTCATGGAAGCAATAGTTGGCGAGATGACAACGATGATACAATGGAGATAAAGGTGTCAAGCCGGTGACGATGATGATCATGACGGTGCTTTGAAGATGGAGATCAAAGGCACAAGATGATGATGGCCATATCATATCACTTATATTGATTGCATGTGATGTTTATCTTTTATCACTACAAAAAAAGACACATCCGTGACATTTTGGGCCGAACGAAATTTTTCTGTCATACATATGACACTTCTATGACGATAATTGTGACAAAACCCGGTATCATCATAGATGTGGTGGGCTCCTACTTCTATGACAAAAAATCATGACAGAAAATGAGCTTTTCATCCTAGGCGGGCCAGAGACGCAGCTGCATGACATTCTTTGGGCCGTCCATGACGGAAAAAACTGTGGTAGAAGCGAGGGGGAGGAAAATTTCGGGGAGTTCCCAGTTACTGTGGGAGGTCGGGGGCCGAGCGATGAGAATTTTTCTCGTACATGTACGCGCGTGTGTGCGAGGCGTTGGCTCTAACTGAACCCGAGCGAGGCATTGGGCTCTAATTGAACCCGAGCGATTGCACTGTAGGCTACGCGTTACTGAACCCGAGCGATCAATCGATGGCTATTAACTGAACCCAATCGAGCGATTCCTTCGCTACTGCTGCTAACTGAAGCCGATCGATGCTGCCTCTGGGATGAACAGTGAGCGTTGCGGGGGGTTTGGATGAACAGTGAGCGGTGGCATTGCCTCTGGATGAACAGGACCCCGTGGTGTGGTGGATGGCTGGATGAACAGTAGACGGTGGAGGGGTTCCCGTGGAGGGGTGGTTGAACAGGAACCCGTGGTGTGGAGGGCTGGATGAACAGTAGATGGTGGAGGGGTGCCCGTGGAGGAGTGGTTGAACAGTAGCCGGTGGAGTAGCGCGCGGTGGAGGCTGGATGAACAGGAGCCCGTGGAGGCTGGAGGAGGTCGACGGTAGCCCGTGGAGGCTGGAGGAGGTCGACGGTGGAGATGAACAGTATCCCGTGGAGTCCCGTTTTGCGGTACGCCACACCCCTCCCGATGAACAGGACCCCCGTTTCGACCGTAGCGCTCTAACACAAGTCCGTTTCGTTTGTTTTGCGGTACGCCATACCCCTCTCGATCAACAGGACCCCCGTTTCGACCATAGGAGGTCCGTTTCCTTTGTTTTGTGGTACGCCAGACCCCTCACGATCAACAGGACCCTGTTCCGAACATAGGAGGTCCGTTCCCTCCGTTGTGCGCTACGCCAGGCCTCGTTTCCATCGCCTTTTCCGTCCAAGCCCTCCCGATGAACACGACCACGCATTTCATTCCGACCCAGCCGGTTGGCTCGCACGCGTTCCGTTGCCTCCCGATAAACACGACGCATTCCGTTGCCTCCCCATGAACACGACGCATTCCGTTGCCTCCCCATGAACACGACGACGACGCTGTTTCTCCGTTCCAACCCAGCCATGTACACGAGCCCTGGCCGTACGTATGCGCGAGTACGCGTTTGAGACCCCGCCCGTATGTACACATACATGGCCGTATTTTCTTTCTTGCACCCTGGCCATTGTACGTACGTGTACATGCTATGTGCGCGCCTCTACTACGACACGTACGCGCCTCTACTACGACATGTGCGCGCCTCTACATCCACCAGTATATATGTACGTACACGTTCGCGACCAGAATGACAATGCTACAGATGCTTCGACCAGGTGGTCCCGACTGTCAGGCACTTCCTTGCCTACGAAGATGTAGCTGGTGGGTCCCAGCAGTCAGGGGGGCGAATCGTTTTTTTGCCCGGACGCACTTCCTTGCGTGGGAAGATGTAGGTGGTGGGTCCCAGCAGTTAGGTGCAAACATTTTTTTCACGAAATACGATGGCCCTTCCGGTGGGTCCCCGCTGTCAGGTGGAGGAATAATTATTTTGCACGTAATAAGGAGGCACTTCCTTGCTACGGCCGTGGACCCAGCTGTCAGCCTCTCCACGTACAGTCCACGTCCGATGGAAGCCGTTCCTTGACCATGTTAACCACGCCGCGACGAGAGCACCAGGGCGGTGGACGATGGTGAGGCCTAGGAAGGGGACAACGCGGAGCCGGGGAAGACGCGGCAGTGGATGCCCACGCGTAGAGGAGTACGAGGGTTCACTGGTTCGCTGCGGTGTGAGGCTGCCGTCGCCGCAGAATAACAGGGGGCGTGGGTGAGTAGAGGGATGGCCTGGTCAGCGATGGGAGTAGTAGGGGGCGGTGAGGCCTCCGCCGCATCGCTGCCGGCCACGGGTGGCAGGTGCACGAGGCACGACCGGTGCTGGTTTGGGCGGCTGGAGCAAGAAGACCAGAGGTTGAAGAAGCACTACGGCTGTTGGATGGACATCGTACGATCACTGGAGCTAGAATCATTCATATTGACTAAAGTTGACAAAGGCCCCCGTCCCAGTCAACTTAGTTGGCCCACAAGTCAGCCTCCCATCATACGGTCCGAGCTGATAGCGAGGGGAACATTTTTTTGCGAAATACACTGGCCCGTCCTGTGGGTCCCAGCAGTCAGGGGGGAAATGTTTTTTCACGAAATAAGGTGGCCCGTCCGGTGGGTCCCTTCTTTCAGGTGGAGGAATAATTATTTTGCACGTAATAAGGAGGCACTTCCTTGCGGCCGCCTGGACCTAGTTGTCAGCCTCTCCACGTACAGTACTCTTCCGATGGAAGTCGGTCGTTGACCATGTTGACCACGCTCCGCCGAGAGCACCAGGGCGGTGGTCTGGACGACGGCGAGGCCTAGGAAGGGGACGACATGGAGCCGGGGAAGACGCATCAGTGGAAGCCCGCGCGGAGAGGAGTACAAGGGTTCACTGGTTCGGCTGCGGTGTGAGGCTGCCGTCACCGCAGAATAACAGGGGGTGTGGGTGAGTAAAGGGATGGCCTGGCCAGCGGTGGGAGTAGTACGGGGCCGTGAGGCCTCCGCGACATCGCAGCCGGCCACGGGAGGCAGGAGCATGCGACATGACCGGCGCTGCTTTGGGCGGCTGGAGCAAGAAGACCAGAGGTTGAAGAAGCACTACCGCCGTTGGATGGACATCGTACGATCATTGCAGCTAGAACCGTTTATATTGACTAAGTTGACAAAGCCCTTGGTACGCGTCAACTTAGTAGGCCCACAACACGGATTTGGCAAAGAACATATAGCCCATTTGCGATTTGTAAGAATGTACAACCCATTTTTTTAATTCAAATGGAATTTACTACAACCCATTTACAGTTTGTTAAAAGTACATCCCAACTTCTAGCTAGGACAACGATTAATAATTTGAAACAACGCTCAAAACAGAATTCAAAAAAAATTCCCACATTTGGATGGGATCCGAAATATTTTTATCTGAAATTTCTAGTCAGGTAAAATATAATTTCAAAATAAAGTTGTATTACGTTAAAATCCAACGAAATATTGCGCGCGCAACAAGTAATGAAATTAAAATTTTCAAATTCCAAAAATAATATATTTTTCAAATTAATTACGTGTTTGGTGCATAGTAACTGTCCAGTTATTATAATTACATCCCATTTATTATTTCTTAAAGTCCATTTTCTTGTTAATCCTAATGCATACCTCCTAGGAAAGTTTGCAGCCCAGCGGGGCGGATAATAACAAGTTGACCCGAATATTGTGTACAACTGTCGGCCCAGTTGCATTGCTGATGTTGAAAAAAAAGGCATGTGTAGTATAGTACAACCTAACATGGTTACTCAGCCCACATTCAGCGACGTCGGAAAGGCCCAAACAAGGCTTCTGTAGAACTTTTTGAAGTCACCGAGCTCAATTAATAACTTAAGAAAAAAGTTAGATTACAGTGGAACCTAATGTCACGAGCAAATAAATAATTCAATGGGTCCCACTTGTGCGTCTGCGCGTGTGTGTGCGTGCGTGTGTGTGTGTGAGAGAGAGAGAGAGAGAGACCCATCGGTCGATGCTCGTAAATACATCTTTCAGCCATATGCATTGCTGATGCTTAGTAAAAACTTATATAGTTGACACAATCATATAGAACATCGTAGCACACTGAACTTGCATACAAAAATTTCACGCAAGTGGCACAATCAGGATGGAAGCAGTGGATCGCTACGGGAAGGGCTATGTTGAAACCAACGAAGTCATACATAACGGTTCATCGTCATTATCAATGACGGGGAAATATCTTGAATGTTGTGCAAAGAAAACAGACAGACAACACAAGAAGTTCTGCTAGCACATTAAGTTGATGTACAACCCTTTCTAAAAAAAGTTCAGGTACAAAATTAGAACAGGTCACAATCAAATGTACTGGTATATCAGTGCTTCACACCCATAGCTCGGATTTAACTAGTACTCCCTCCGTCCGGGAAAAGTTGTCCACAGGGCAGTGTATTTGTTTTTTTTGCAAAAAAACCATAGAGTTTTAAACACGTCACAAAGAAGTCCATCTCCTTCCTTCCTCCTCCCCTGTCGCCCGCGCCTTGCAGCCATCGCCGGATACCCACCCGCGTCGCCGTCCGCCTGGATCTACACCATGACCAACACAAGAACCATGGCCTAGCCCGCGACCAACAACAGCGCCGCCGCCTGCTTGCACCTGTGCCGCTACTTACCAACTGCACCGCCCGCCGTGAAGGTGACCTGCGCCGGCGCCCCCCTCGAGCTACGCCGCCGGCCCCGTTGAAGGCCGCCGCCCACGTTTGCGCACCTTCGCCGCCCACCCACGCCTCCGATTTCGTCCGCTTCGGCCGCCGGCGCCGTGGACAATTCCGGCCACTCCCGCCTCTCATGCTGCTACTGGTGGACGACGCCGGCGCCGTGGACCTCTGATGCTGCTTTTGCCTTTTCCCCTGCCTCGCCTCTGCTGCCACTCTCGCCTGTGCTGGTGAGTCTGCCCCGCTTGCCTCTTCTACTGCTGCTGTTCAACTTGTTGCCTTGAGTCTGAATTTGCTGTTCTCAGTACAGGCAGAGAAAATTCAGTCAGGGGATACAAAGCTAGAGAAATAATCCAGGACAAAGGCTGTACACTGCTGCTAAATGATGAACATATTATAGTGAAAATTTAGTTTGATGCCATCAAATTCATTGAGTAATACTCTTGGCATTCTTGGAGATCTGCTAGTTTTTGGAAGTTTTTCTTGCTACAGTTAACTGAAAATGTTACGTGTTCCAATACTGTAGAGAAACTACAGTGCCTGTAATTCAGTTATGACTCCTTTACTAAAATTGTAGTGTTTGCTAAAACTGAGATGTAAACTAAAGGAGTTTATGATTTGCAGAAGCTGTAGCATACTCCAACAAGTGATAAATGCACTCAAAAGTTCACTGAGAAAATGCAGAGGCTGCTCACTTGTTACTGAAAGTTTTCTGGAGTGATAAATGCATGCAAAAGAAGTTCAGTTAACTGTTACTGTTGGTGTATGAATTCCAACTAGGTCAATTTGTTGTCAATTACTCTGTAATACTCAACCAGGTTTATGCAAAATGAAGATCAACCATGTTTATTTGTATTTTTTGAATCATTTGAATTTATTTGCTTTATTTGGATTTATACACCATTTGTCCAATTGTAAGCATACCTAAAGTTTCCAATTGTCCAATTTCAGTCATTCATTTTACAGAGAGCTAAGCATAGCCATGACTCTTCCCTAAATATTCCTGTAGAATCAATTCAAGCAGCACAAAACTGAAAACTGAAAACTGAAAACTGCCACAACCCCTTAACTAAGAGTTGATAAAAACATGTCCCTAAAATTGGAATTATTTGAATCAGCTAGGTTTATTCTTCTTCCTATACAGAAAAAGATGAATATTGTTTGTCTACTAGTTACTTCAAATTTAGAACTGAATAAACACTTGTCATCTTCAGTAAACACTTGTAAATCTAGAGTGGTTTTAAACTTAGAATGCACCAAGTACTAATATCCTTTGCCAGGCTACACACCATCTACTTGGAGTAGACAGCAAGATTCACAAGGACATGCACTCTTCAATAGACTTGTGAATGCTAGCAAAGTGATAAGTAAAAACTTGGATGTTCTCAGAAATATAGTACCAGAGGACATTAAGTGAACTGGCCTGTATGCAAAAGGCAAGGAAATGCCACCTTCTTTTCTTCTTTAAGAAGTTGATGAACTGGCCTGTATGCTGCAACTACACATAGGTTCTGCAGAAAATGCACCAAAAGAGTTACACACAGGTGAAGTAAGTGGAATGCAACATTTAATCTCCACTTCTTTTCTTTTGGTAGTGAAATTCAATCTGAATTTTGTAAGCACAGAAAATGCACCAATACTGAACATTTATTCCCACCTCCACAACCATCTTGTCAGTTTCGACAGTGTGTGTATGGAGTAGTTTTGACGACAGTATAATTGTGCATCATGTAAACATTATGAGAATGATTAAGGGTTCAACAATCAGATTATAATTATGACCAGAACAGAGGAACAAATATCATGGTTAGTTTTATGTAAAAAATCAGAAATGGAGTTACTCACTTGAAGTTACTATAGTTACTCACTTGAACTTACTATAGTAGTGGCCGAAATACAGAAAAGTTACTAAACAGCAGAAGTAGTGGTCAAAATTCAAAGTACTAAAAAGATTCTACACTAAATATACAGTGTTATCGATGTTCCATATCCAGGACATTTGAATTATTCAGAGAAGGATAATGCAAACTGAAAAGTGTTACGCAAACTGAAAAATGATCCATGTTCTGTATCCAGGACACTAATTTTTGACATTTGAAGCTACATTTCAATTTTTATGCCTCTGTCAATTATTGAATTATTCAGAATATTTAAATTATTCAAAGATCCATGTTCTATATCTAGGATAATGCAAACTAAAAAGTGTTAAAAGACCATTTGTTTTTTGGGGTCAAAATCTACATGTAAAACTGAAAAGTGAAAATAAAAATGGAGAATGTTGTGTCTCCCACTCACGCGCTCAAAAAAAAACTATGACACATTTTTTATCTGTTTGCATAGATCCCACCTATCAGGAAGGATGGGCACGTACACGAACATGTATGACTCATCAGTCTACCCGCATAACCTTTTCGTTTAGTCTACGTAGCTGTCTAATCAACTGCCTGCACTCCACTTCTCCCATTTACTTCTTCATCGGGAACCGATTCTCCTCGGCTTCTTCACCTCTCCTTTCGTCTTCATTTGCATCCAAACCCCACTGCGTTCACATTGTTTTAACCTCTTTAAATAATCATCTACTACTTCAGTTAGACTAGCCATCTAATCCTAATTCTATAAACCATAACCCTCCGTTCCAGCGGTTCCAAATAGCGGAAGAGATCGAGATGCAGGTTTTTAGCGTCCAACATGTCCTCGTCGAAGGCTCGATGCGCATAGTTGCCACCGTCACCGTCCACCAAAGGGTTGTTCGGCAGTAGATCAACAATGTTTCCAACTCCCTCGAAAAGGTAGAGACAAGGGTCATCGGTCTCGACATAGAGTACACGGAGCGTGCCCCTGGGAAGATCCAGCGCCCCGCCGTCCTTCAGCTGTGCCACGAAGATGATGTTTTGGTGTACCAGATCATACACTCGCCCCCCATACCACGTGAGCTTCAAGATTTCTTGTCTTGGGAGGACGTATACTTCTGTGGGGCAGCCATTGAAGGGGACAAATAGAAGCTGGAGCCGTACAACCTTGATTTGAAAAGCATCGCTGACCTACAAACCAGAATCAAAATTCCTGTAGAAGATTGTGATAAACAGACACCATCCCTATTCGACGTAGCAAATTTTGTGCTCGGTACAAATCTTCAAAAGGGTGACGAGACGGTGGCATTAAGATCGTCTGGATGGGAGAATTATCCCTTGACGTACGAGCGGATAAATATGCTGCCCTCGATGCCCGTGTGAGTTTCGAGATAGCTGCAAGGTCCAAAGAGCTTGTTGCGAATCCGTCTCCCACAGAGAATGAGAACAAGAAGAAGAAGAAGAAGAAGAAGAAGAAGAAAAGGCTGCACCAGCAGGAGGGCATTATGGATGGATGAACTATTTCCTCTCTTGTAAAAAGAATTATTCCCTCTCAGTGTATATTGATATAGATGGACTATTTCGATGGTGTGCATGTCTTTGGAACAGAGTAGTAGCATGGGTCCGCTTGACTATAAGGAACTATTTATCCGCATATATAGCTTTCTCTGCTACTCCTTCCAGTGATCGGTATGCAGTGCATGTGTCCGTAGACAAGACAACTTGTGTGCATGACATGTGGGCCACCTAAAATGCGGCGAGCATCAAGTTTCTACCACAGCCACCCACGATTCCCACGATGCCGCTCGAACCCATGAAACCACACGTCCCCCGACCTGCGGCTCATCCCTCTTGGCCCCACTGCCCCTCTGCCTATGGGAGGGAGCATTACATGTGGACCAGTCACCTATCGGGTCCACATGTTATTGACTCAAAGGTAGGTGTAGTAAGGCGCTGAAGCTCGGTCCCGATGAACCTGAGAGGGAAATGTAACTCTTGCGCCAGGGCTTGTGGTGCTCCCGCAGCATGAACTCGTGCCAAACTCGAGATTTGTTTCTTTACTATACATGCACGCAATGATTTAATGGACATTGTAATCTCAACATGTGATGGGGAGCTCTAAATTTGAATTTGAAACTTATAAAACGAAAAGATTCAAAACAAATAAACTGGGAGAGAGGGAGTATATCGTAGGATGTGTCCCATACAAAATAAGTCCCCTGGTTTGTCACCGTGAAGATGCGGTTAGAAAGGAGCACAACGTCTTCCTACTCCTACGGCAACAAATCGGCCGCAGACATCATAGTCCGCCTTTGACCGCCATGTGCAAGGTTCGTGCCATCTTATTCAATCTCACTGTGGTTCCATCGTACCAATTCATGCGGTGGCCCGTTGCATGGCTGATCCCAATGTTGGACAAAGGTTCTACAGGAACGGTGTCACCGTTGTAAATGTTGTGCAAATTGATGTTGGTACCCTCCTGTACATATGCAAGCCAATCTTCACTCGCACCGAGCCTAACCTATGAAACAGTGGGAAGGGGGAGAATTAGGAAATGGACACGGAAGTAGTCTTTAGAATGCATTTACTACGTGATCAAACTCATCTTACCTGCTCATCGAAGGAAATCCGAGTGCCCATCAACGTCGGCATCTCAAGGGGCGTCAACTTGCAACTACGGCCACGCCGCGCTGGAGAGACCCCCAAGGAAACATCCTCGTGCGTTCCACGGAACATCAAGATGCATTTGTATGAGTAGTTTATCTTGTGAGAGAAAAGGATGAACGAGGGAAGGCCTCTAGAGATAGAGATGGACACTACTACTACCAATGTGCTGGCCCGTGCGTTGCAATGGATCCAAAGTAGTAGAATAATACTTGTTCACGTGCTTGAAATATAAACACTCTAGTTTGGATATACATGTGTCAGCAGACATGACAGCTTGTCCATGGAAGTTGAACGACGACGACCATCACGTTTCTTGTTTCTACCACTGCCACACCCACACGCGATTCCCACGATGCCGCTACAACCCACGGCACGACATCCCCCGACGTGGACATGGATCCTCTGACGTAGCTATCACTGCCTTGCCCTGCCTTTCCTTCACTGACAGGTGGGACCCACGCTTATGGGTCCCACATGTCAGTGAGAGAATGGTAGGATTGTTCGCGTCAGGGGATCCTCATCCCCCTGACGTGCCCCTCACCCCTCTCGGCCCCACCGCTCTTCTGCCTTTGTGTGCATGACATGCGGGCTAGCTGAACTGTGGCGACCATCAACTTTCTACCACAGACACACCCGATTGGACGCGGTTTGCCTGCTCCGCTGCTGTGCTCCGATCCGTACCCCCGCACCATCGAATTTTCATCCAGCGGTTGTGACACATTTCGTCCCGGGCATCAATCCTCAGCTGGAGTACTTATGTACTCCCTCCGGTCCTTTTTACTCTGCACATTGGATTTGCCGAAAGTCAAACTTTGCAAAGTTTGACCAAATTTATATTAGAAATTATTAGCATCTACAATATCTAATAAATATAATATGAAAATATATTCCAAGATGAATCTAATGATATTGGTGTTGTTATGTGAATGTCTATAATTTTTTATATAAACTTGGTCAAAGTTGGATGAGATTGACTTCGGACAAACCTAATATGCAGAGTAAAAAGGACCAGAGGGAGTACTACAGGTAGTACCCGCCGGTGTGGCCATCTACGCCTCGTAACGCCCCGACGCCAAGCTGTGGCACCCTCGCCACGGCCACGCCACCACCGGCCGGTTCATCTCAAATGAGTGAGTCGCGAACCACGCCACCACCATCAGAGTGACATGTGGGTCAGCCGCATTTAAGGTCCACATGTCATTGACTCATAGGCCGGGCACTAAGCCACTGAAGTTCGGTCCCGTGGGCCCTGAGAGGGAAATGTAACTCCTGCGGCAGGCCTTGTGGTGCTCCCGCAGTACGAGCTCGTGCCAAAACTGGAACTTGTTTCTTACTACTACCAACTAGTACTAGTAAGGTACACGTGCATTGCAAGCATGAGATTCTGGTGGTTTGTGCATTATGCTTCTATATGTGGAGCTTTCTGGATTCTAACATGTGGCAAAATCTAGTGGAATGTAAGGTTAGGCAAGTTTGATTAACTTAGGTGAGTGTTTGGTTCAAGCCACACCTTAGGCAAGCCACACTAAGGCCCCACATGACATACACACAAAAAATGTGGCAAGATTCCCTTAGGCTTGCCAACTTGTTTCTCTCATTTTGAAGAACTAATAACTTTGCCTAAGCTTAGTTGTGGCAAAGTTAGTCATGAATTAAGTTCAACCATGGAGTCTTCTAGATTATACATGTGGCAGAATCTGGTGGATGATATCCAACGGCCAATAGTGCTCGGATTTGCCATCTTTGTACCATCGGATTGGCTTCTTCCAACGACCAACTTTCAAAGTTTTTCACACACCATATAGGGGGTATAGATATAGATGTGCCGGTCCATTGCAATGGATCCAAAGTATATATATCTATTTAGTGGAGTGCACTCTAAACACATTATCTATTTATTTTTCTCTAACCTTCCGTAGCCATGCAACCAAGCCACATAAGATTCATGGGTGCCCCCACATCATATTATTCATACTACGTTGATTGAAAAAAAGATAAATCACCCAAAACAAGATCTTCCCATTTTTTGTTCCTACGATGTTGTGTCGTGCACGTACCTACTAGTTGTATAGTGGTAGTACTAGTAATATAGTATTAGGAGTACAAACTTGGTACTAGTAGGAGTAGTACTAGTCCGGAATGCTCCTACTCTATCAACGAGCCCCGTCCGACACCAAATTTCTTGGCTTCCGTGCTACAGCTAGATCTTCCCCTCGTTTCTGTTTTCCAACCCAGCGGCGGGGGTTGTCGGTTTGCTCAACGACGGTCCCACATGAAATTGAAAATGCTAGGCAACATGCCTTCCCTAAGTTATGTGTCGTGCCGGACGGGCCGTGTTGTACTCCCGATTCCCGGGCGTGTGGGGGTGCGACGCGAACGCGATAGGCCTTTTCCTTTTACCAGCAATGTGCCCGTGCATTGCGACGGATCCAAAGCAGTAGAATAGTAGTATTTGTTCACAAACTTGAAATAAATCACTATTGTTTTGATATACTACTAATATATTACTCCCTCCGTACCTAAATATTTGTTTGTTTTGAGATTTCAAATGGACTATCACATACGGATTATATAGACATATTCTAGTGTTTCTAGCAAGATGCCCGCACATTGCATGAAGTTGATGGAAAAGGTAAGCACAACTTATAAATTGATGGATGGAGTACTAGTTACAGTGATGCATATAATTAAGCAAAGGGATCGCACATGTCGGTATTGACTGGAACGAGAATGCAACAGCACAATAAGAATTAAGGCCACGATGATGCGATCGCAGTGGTGGTTACATAAGGCAAGAAGAAAGATGGATCCATGTACGTACGACCTCCTCCTCCTCAACTTAGTGCGTCGGGCCACCGACCGGCGGCTAAGGAGCGGCGGCTTTTGTGGCGAGGTCGAGGTGCTTCTCAGCAAAGGCATCCAAGGCTTCTAGCCGGTTGAGGAAGGCCAACGTCGTAGCGTCCTCACTGGCCTTGTAGATACCTATGTACATGATTTCCTCATACATGTGGATGTGTAGGTCGACGAATTCTTGCAGGGCGAGGCGCCTCGCGGTGAGCGCGAACTCCAGGTGGACATTCTTTGTGGCGTCGGCGGGCAGTCGCAGGGCCACCAGTGCTTGAAATAGGTTCCGGCCATGGAGGCCGATTAGGGTGGCAGGCAATGAGGAGCCCGGGCGCGCGGGCTGGAGGAGTACGGCGATGTCGTCCGCGAGCTTCTTGAGGACAGTGAACTTGTTGCTGGTGGCAAGGATCATCTGGTCCAACTAAGAGTCATAGTTGGCGTCGAAGGCGGCCATCCACCAGCTGGTCTCCAATACCATCTGGAGACGATCCTCGGCGCCATGCCGCAGGCCGGCATCGTGGACCATCAGGCGCAGCCGCTGGCCGCTCACGCGCATCGCTGCCATGGGTCTGGAGTGAGCTCTTTTGCGCTTAGTGTAGGTGCTTAGGCAAATACTTAGGTGCGTACGATGTGGTAGATGCATTGGAATGGAGGGGCACCTTTATATGAGGGCAATGAGGGCAAACTGTGTTGCATTCACATCGTGCAACCTCTTTTGCCGGACCTCCTCCCATTACTTCCCTCATGCATTAATTGAAGGAGGATGCATTGGCCGTTCAACATATCGGGAACCGCTACTCGCTCCCTCGTATGCATTAAAGCCGTATCGGGAACTGCGCCGCCCGCTGTCAAGTCGAATACTCCCTCCGTCTAGGTGAGTATTAAGTCATCTTATGAAAACCAAATAGTAAACACATAGGCATGGTGCATTAACTCTCACATTGTTTCTTATTTTTTTGACATAAATAGATGAATCAACCAAGCAGAGATGTGGGGCTTGCATGCTTTTAATGAATTGAGACTATCAAACATGACATGCAGTGGTCAGTTCGTTGCACAAGAACAAATACAACCCACGTCAGCACTGTAACATCCCAAATTTTCAATTTGGAATGTTATACATAATCATCCATGCATATCATATTTTATTTGCATTTCGTCTCGCGATCCGCGAAATCCTAAGCAACTCAAGGACCCTCGGAGAGAGAGTTGGGGATTTTCCCAGTTTTCATATTTGATTTTTATAAAATATTGAAACGAGGATTTGGTTTTAATTATTTTTCTCCGAAAATATTTCATATTAAAATATATGAGAGGAGATAATATAACTTCTCCAAGATAATTGAAATATTAGAGGAAAAATATTAAAATCAAATATTTGTTTTATTTGGATTTTTATTGCAATTTGTTTGCATTAGAAAAATTGCATGTTTTTCAAAACTGCATTTTAGGGCCAAGAAAATGTTCACCTCATTCAAAATATTTTATTTAGACGGTGAAAATTTGTTTTGGAATTTTTAGATTTTTATTTATTTTTCTAGGATTTTATTTCGGTCAGTGAAATTATTTAAAAAAAAGTTCCGCGCCCGACTGGGCCTAAGGCCCAGCCGAGCCAGGCCGGCCCGCCGCCGCCTTCCCCATGGCGCGCGCCGCCGCTGACCGACTCGGACGAGGAGTCCGAGCCAGACTCCGCCGCCCCGCCTTGGCCCCTCCTCCAAGCCGCCGCCGCCCCGCCGCCCGCACCTCGCCCTGCCGGAGCCCTCGCCGGAGGTAGCCGCCGGACTCCACCGCCGGTTTTTTTATAAAAACCGTCCGTTTTTTTAGAAACCCTAGATTCGTTTTTTTCTCTTTCGCCGGTTTTTTTTCTCGGTTCTTCTAGTTAGCGGACGTTCATCCATACGTTCGTTTTAACGAACGGTTCTTGGCCCGTTAGATACAGCTAATGACGCTTGTTCGTTAGTCTGTTCGTCAGTTTTCTTTTATTGGATTTATTCCGCGATTTCTCTGATCGCGATATCTGATCCGATCTTAGTTTCTGTTTATCTTTTCGCTCGTTAGTCGGAATCAGGTGATTCAAGCGCCGAGATCTTCGTCTCGAGACCCTCTTTCCGTTTAACCAACTTAAATAAGTTTTTGCTACTGTAAAATTTGACCTAGGTTCAGATTAGTAAACGAAGCTTTTCTCTTTCCCCATTTGAGTTTCGTTGCTCCGTTTGATTTGATTCTTTTTGTGAACCAGAGTTCTTAAGTTGAACTTTTTGGTCAATCTCTTTTATTTGAGTTTTGCTTGCGCATACTTGCTTGTTGCTTATGTATGTTATTGTTTGTTTGTGATAGAACACCCGGAGTGCGAAGCGTGCTACTACGAGTCCCTAGGTTTCGCAGACCGTCAGCAAGGCAAGTAACACTTTGATCATATCCCTTTTATCACCCAATTTTTATGCATTAGTTCCAATCCTCAACATTGCATGATTAGGATGTCTTTAATATATGGGTTGGGTAGTAGTTGATGAGGTAGAACCTATTACCCTGTTACATTCAAACCCTGGGAGTTACTTCTACGCTGCTTATATTACTATGCTATGCTATGCTCGTAGACGTGGTTTGGGTTTGAGTGAAATCCATGAGAGATGAGAGATTGTTAATTAATGGTTCAACTTAAGGTGGCAACTTAAATTGACATCTGGGTGGATTGAGGCACCTGGAGTACCCAGTGTTGTCTATTTGTTTGGAAATCCCGGAGTACCCATGTGATCTTCCTATGGGCCGCCACCCAGGTTCAAAGGGAACTGCGATGATTCATGCTAGAAACTTCCGTGTGCAGCCACAAGCTATTATGGGCTCTAGCATAGTTGAGTAAGTTACGTGAAGCTCTTGAAGAGGCAGATCAGCAGGTAGTGGGATGTAGGTTTGGTATGGTCTGTCCGAAGTAAAGAGTTAATGTTTCTAAAAGACTGTGTCTCGATCATCCGTATCTCAAACACCTTGTAGTGCAAGAAATCCAACGGAGGCAATCGAGTCTTGTGGGGAAAAGTGCGCAAACCTCTGCAGAGAGTATAATCTAATCGTGGTTAGCCGTGTCCCCGGTTATGGACAATTCTCGAGTATCTAGTATTTGGGTTATCACATGTATCTCATCATTCTTAATTAATATTGTTGGGATGTTAATCACTTTAATTGGGGTTGAGTTGGAGGAACCTTCTCAATGATGTTTCAACTACCATGATAGTTAAATTAAAATCTATTCCTTTGTTGTAGGGAAAAATTGGCTTTTCGCAAAACTATAACCATAGAGCTTTCCACCAGCCAAATATGCATGTAGTGATAGCATTATTCTGTTCTTGCTCTACTGTGTTATTTTGCCAGCATATTCCATGTGCTGACCCGTTCTCGGGCTGCAACGTATTATGTTGCAGACTTTTCAGACGAGGAGTGAGGTCGTTAGGTCGTTGCCGTGCATCTCAGTTATGCCGTTGGAGCTGATGGAGTCACTTTATCTTCCAAGCCTTCCGCTGTTATCGTATTAGATGGCCTTAAGCCATATTATTGTAATAAGTTCTCTTTGGAGACATTCGATGTAATAAGTGTGTGATTGCCACTCTGTTATCAATCCTTCAAGTACTGTGTGTGTCAGCATTACCGATCTAGGGATGACACTGAAGCATAGAGACTTGACCATCTGAGGTCAGGTCGCTACAAGCACACACGCATCTTATATAGCATCACATCCAATGGCTATAAAAGATGAATGAGACCAAATTATATCTCATCTAGATGAGTTCTAGCAAAACTGTATTAATAATACTTAATACTCCTGCGCCATGTATCATATATTAGTATCATGTAGTACTTTATTTATTTATGAGGTATCCAGATGGCACTGCACCACCAAGAAAAGAGGGTAACATCAAAATTATGGACTACTTTTTTGAGTATGTTGGTAAGGTCCGGTCATAGTCACTTGTTGAAATCTCTAAAAAGACAAATACTCCCTCCGTCCAGAAATACTTGTCATCAAAATGGATAAAAGGAAATGTATCTAGACGTATTTTAGTTTTAGATACATCTCATTTTATCCATTTTGATGACAAGTATTTTCGGATGGAGGGAGTAGAAAACAGAGTTGGTGATGATGGTGTGCGTGCCATCCTGCAATATAGGCAGTCGGATTTATATCTAACGGATAGGAAAGAAACTATGGCAATTTTGCAAAAATATACCCACACGTCTCTCCACGTTCGCAAATAAGGCCTTCCCTCATTCAATCTTTTCTCTCACAAGATAAACTACTCATACAAATGCATCTTGAGGTGTCCATAGAATCGAAGAGAGGGATGACGTGTGTGTGTGTGTGCGCGCGCGCGATCAATAAAGAGTGCCATCGAATTTGTGTGTGCCCACGTCAAAGATATAGAGTGGCTGGCCTACTGGAACGTGAGATGGGACATGTGTAGTTTGTCTCTGTGGCATGGATACTTAACTGCAGCGCTCGACTATCGGTGTGTGGTGGGGGAGATCAGAAGCGGAAACGTAGCAATGAGAGGTACAATGGCTGGTATATGTTGTTGGAAACGTAGCAATTTAAAAAAATTCCTATGCACACGCAAGATCATGGTGATGCATAGCAATGAGAGGGGAGAGTGTTGTCTACGTACCCTCGTAGACCAGAAGCGGAAGCGTTAGCACAACCCGGTTGATGTAGTCGTACGTCTTCACGGCCCGACCGATCAAGCACCGAAACTATGGCACCTCCGAGTTCTAGCACACGTTCAGCTCGATGACGATCCCCGGACTCCGATCCAACAGAATGTCAGGGAAGAGTTCCGTCAGCACGACGGCATGGTTACGATCTTGATGTTCTACCGTCGCAGGGCTTCGCCTAAGCACTGCTACAATATTATCGAGGATTATGGTGGAGGAGGGCACCGCACACGGCTAATAGATCTCAAGGATCAATTGTTGTCTTTGGGGTGCCCCCCTGCACCCGTATATAAAGGAGTTAGGGAGGAGGAGGCCGGCCCTAGGAGGGGCCGCGCCAAGTGTGGAGTCCTACTAGGACTCCCTAGTCCTAGTAGGATTCCACCTCCCATATGGAATAGGAAAAGAGGAAGGGAAAAGCAGAAGGAAGGAAGGGGGCGCCCCCCTTCCCTAGTCCAATTCGGACCAGACTAAGGGGAGGGGTGCGGCCACCCTTGAGGCCCTTTTCCTTCTTTCCCGTATGGCCCAATAAGGCCCAATACGTATTCCCGTAACTCTCCGGTACTCCTAAAAATACCCGAATCACTCAGAACCTTTCCGATGTCCGAATATAGTCGTCCAATATATCGATCTTTACGTCTTGACCATTTCGAGGCTCATCATCATGTCCCCGATCTCATCCGGGACTCCGAACTCCTTCAGTACATCAAAACTCATAATATAACTGTCATCGAAACCTTAAGCATGCGGACCCTACGGGTTCGAGAACAATGTAGACATGACCGAGACACATCTCCGGTCAATAACCAATAGAGGAACCTGGATGCTCATATTGGCTCCCACATATTCTACGAAGATCTTTATCGGTCAGACCGCATAACAACATACGTTGTTCCCTTTGTCATAGATATGTTACTTGCCCGAGATTCGATCGTCGGTATCTCAATACCTAGTTCAATCTCGTTACCGGTAAGTCTCTTTACTCGTTCTGTAATACATCATCCTGCAACTAATTCATTAGTTGCAATGCTTGCAAGGCTTAAGTGGTGTGCATTACCGAGAGGGCCCAGAGATACCTCTCCGACAATCGGAGTGACAAATCCTAATCTCGAAATACACCAACCCAACAAGTACCTTCGGAGACACCTGTAGAGCACCTTTATAATCACCCAGTTACGTTGTGACGTTTAGTGGCACACAAAGTGTTCCTCCGGTAAACGGGAGTTGCATAATCTCATAGTCATAGGAACATGTATAAGTCATGAAGAAAGCAATAGCAACAAACTAAACGATCAAGTGCTATGCTAACGGAATGGGTCAAGTCAATCACATCATTCTCCTAATGATGTGATCCCGTTAATCAAATGACAACTCATGTCTATGGTTAGGAAACATAACCATCTTTGATCAACGAGCTAGTCAAGTAGAGGCATACTAGTGACACTCTGTTTGTCTATGCATTCACACATGTATTATTTTTCCGGTTAATACAATTCTAGCATGAATAATAAACATTTATCATGATATAAGGAAATAAATAATAGCTTTATTATTGCCTATAGGGTATATTTCCTTCAGTCTCCCACTTGCATTAGAGTCAATAATCTAGTTCACATCGCCATGTGATTTAATACCAATAGTTCACATCACCATGTGATTAACACCTATAGTTCACATCGACATGTGACCAACACCCAAAGGGTTTACTAGAGTCAATAATCTAGTTCACATCTCTATGTGATTAACACCAAAAGAGTACTAAGGTGTGATCATGTTTTGCTTGTGAGAGAAGTTTAGTCAACGGGTCTACAACATTCAGATCCGTATGTATTTTGCAAATTTCTATGTCAACAATGCTCTGCACGGAGCTACTCTAGCTAATTTCTCCCACTTTCAATATGTATCCAAATTGAGACTTAGAGTCATCTGGATCAGTGTCAAAACTTGCATCGACGTAACCCTTTACGACGAACCTTTTGTCACCTCCATAATCGAGAAACATATCTTTATTCCACTAAGGATAATTTTGACCAATGTCCAGTGATCTACTCCTAGATCACTATTGTACTCCCTTGCCAAACTCAGCGCAGGGTATACAATAGGTCTGGTACACAGCATGGCATACTTTATAGAGCCTATGGCTAAGGCATAGGGAATGACTTTCATTCTCTCTCTATCTTCTGCCGTGGTCGGGTTTTGAGTCTTACTCAACTTCACACCTTCTAACACAGGCAAGAACTTCTTCTTTGACTGTTCCATTTTGAACTACTTCAAAATCTTGTCAAGGAATGTACTCATTGAAAAACTTACCAAGCATCTTGATCTATCTCTATAGATCTTGATGCTCAATATGTAAGCAGCTTCACCGAGGTCTTTCTTTGAAAAACACCTTTCAAACATTCTTTATGCTTTGCAGAATAATTCTACATTATCTCCGATCAATAATATGTCTTTCACATATACTCACTTTCTTGTAAATACAGGCTTCACCGCAAGTCTGTATAAAACTATATGCTTTGATCAACTTATCAAAGCGTATATTCCAACTCCGAGATGCTTGCACTAGTCCATAGATGGATCGCTGGAGCTTGCATATTTTGTTAGTACCTTTAGGATTGACAAAACCTTCTGGTTGCATCATATACAACTTTTATTTAATAAATCCATCAAGGAATGCAGTTTTGTTTATCCATTTGCCAGATTTCATAAAATGCGACAATTGCTAACATGATTCAGACAGACTTAAGCATATGTACGAGTGAGAAACTCTCATCGTAGTCAACACCTTGAACTTGTCGAAAACCTTTTTGCGACAATTCTAGCTTTGTAGATAGTAACACTACTATCAGCGTCTGTCTTCCTCTTGAAGATCCATTTAATCTCAATGGCTCGCTGATCATTGGGCAAGTTAATCAAAGTCCATACTTTGTTCTCATACATGGATCTCATCTCAGATTTCATGGCCTCAAGCCATTTCGCAGAATCTGGGCTCATCATCGCTTCCTCATAGTTCATAGGCTCATCATGGTCAAGTAACATGACCTCCAGAACAGGATTACCGTACCACTCTGGTGCGGATCTAACTCTGGTTTGGTAGTAACTTGATCTGAAGTTAGATGATCATCATCATTAGCTTCCTCACTAATCGATGTAGTAGTCACAGGAACAGATTTATGTGATGAACTACTTTCCAATAAGGGAGCAGGTACAGTTACCTCATCAAGTTCTACTTTCCTCCCACTCACTTCTTTTGAGAGAAACTCCTTTTCTAGAAAGGATCCATTCAAAGCAACGAATATATTGCCTTCAGATCTGTGATAGAAGGTGTACCCAAAATTTTCTTTTGGGTATCCTATGAAGAAGCACTTCTCCGATTTGGGTTTGAGCTTATCAGGTTGAAACTTTTGCACATAAGCATTGCAACCTCAAACTTTAAGAAACGACAGCTTAGGTTTCTTGCCAAACCATAGTTCATACGGTGTCGTCTCAACGGATTTAGATGGTGCTCTATTTAACGTGAATGTAGCTATCTCTAATGCATAACCCCAAAACGATAGTGGTAGATCGGTAAGAGACATCATAGATCACACCATATCTAATAAAGTACGGTTATGACGTTCGGACACACCATTACACTATGGTGTTCCAGGTGGCGTGAGTAGTGAAACTATTTCACATTGTTTTTAACTGAAGGCCAAACTCGTAACTCAAATATTTTACTTCTGCAATTATATCGTAGAAACTTTTATTTTTGGTACTATGATTCTCCACTTCACTCTGAAATTCTTTGAACTTTTCAAATGTTTCATACTTGTGTTTCATCAAGTAGATATACTCATATCTGCTCAAATCATCTGTGAAGATCTGAAAATAATGATACCTGCCGCGAGCCTCAATATTCATCGGACCACATACATCAGTATGTATGATTTCCAACAAATCTGTTGCTCACTCCATTGTTCCGGAGAATGGAGTCTTAGTCATCTTGCCCATGAGGCATGGTTCGCAAGCATCAACTGATTCATAATCAAGTGATTCCAAAAGCCCATCAGCATGGATTTTCTTCATGCGCTTTACACCAATATGACCTGAACGGCAGTGCCACAAATAAGTTGCACTATCATTTTTAACTTTTCATCTTTTGGTTTCAATATTATGAATATGTGTATCACTACGATCGAGATCCAACGAACCATTTTCATTGGGTGTGTAACCATATAAAGTTTTATTCATGTAAACAGAACAACAATTTATTCTCTTACTTAAATGAATAACCGTATTACAATAAACATGATCAAATCATATTCATGCTCAACGCAAACACCAAATAACACTTATTTATGTTCAACACTAATCCCAAAAGTATAGGGAGTGTGCGATGATGATCATATCAATCTTGGAACCACTTCCAATACACATCGTCACTTCACCCTTAACTAGTCTATGTTCATTCTGCAACTCCCGTTTCGAGTTACTACTCTTAGCAACTAAACCAGTATCAAATACCGAGGGGTTGCTATGAACACTAGTAAAATACACATCAATAATCTGTATATCAAATATACCTTTGTTCACTTTGCCATCCTTCTTATCTGCCAAATACTTGGGGAAGTTCCGCTTCCAGTGACAAGTCCCTTTGCAGTAGAAGCACTTAGTCTCAGGCGTAAGACCAGACTTGGGCTTCTTCACTTGAGAAACAACTTGCTTGTCGTTCTTCTTGAAGTTCCCCTTCTTCCCTTTGCCCTTTTCTTGAAACTAGTGGTCTTGTCTAGCATCAACACTTGATATTTTTCTTGATTTCTACCTTCGTCGATTTCAGCATTACGAAGAGCTTGGGAATCGTTTCTGTTATCCCTTGCATATCATAGTTCATCACGAAGTTCTACTAACTTGCTGATGGTGACTAGAGAATTCTGTCAATCACTATTTTATCTGGAAGATTAACTCCCACTTGATTCAAGCGATTGTAGTACCCTTACAATCTGAGCACATGCTCACTGCTTGAGCTATTCTCCTCCATCTTTTAGCTATAGAACTTGTTGGAGACTTCATATCTCTCAACCCGGGTATTTGCTTGAAATATTAACTTCAACTCCTGGAACATCTCATATGGTCCATGACGTTCAAAACGTCTGTGAAGTCCCGATTCTAAGCCGTTTAAGCATGGTGCACTAAACTATCAAGTAGTCATCATATTGAGCTAGCCAAATATTCATAACATCTGCATCTGCTCCTGCAATAGGTATGTCACCTACCGGTGCATTAAGGACATAATTCTTCGGTGCAGCAATGAGGATAATCCTCAGATCACGGATCCAATCCACATCATTGCTACTAACATCTTTCAAATTAATTTTCTCTAGGAACATATCAAAAATAAAACAGGGGAGCTAAACGCGAGCTATTGATCTACAACATAGATATGCTAATACTACCAGGACTAAGTTCATGATAAATTAAAGTTCAATTAATCATATTACTTAAGAACTCCCACTTAGATAGACATCCCTCTAATCCTCTAAGTGATCACGTGATCCAAATCAACTAAACCATGTCCGATCATCACGTGAGATGGAGTAGTTTCAATGGTGAACATCACTATGTTGATCATATCTACTATATGATTCACGCTCGACCTTTCGATCTCCGTCTTCCGAGGCCATATCTGTTATATGCTATGCTCGTCAAGTTTAACCTGAGTATTCCGCATGTGCAACTGTTTTGCACCTGTTGTATTTGAATGTAGAGCCTATCACACCCGATCATCACGTGGTGTCTCAGCACGAAGAACTTTCGCAACGGTGCATACTCAGGGAGAACACTTATACTTTGATAATTTAGTGAGGGATCATCTTATAATGCTACCGTCAATCAAAGCAAGATAAGATGCATAAAATATAAACATCACATGCAATCAATATAAGTGATATGATATAGCCATCATCATCTTGTGCTTGTGATCTCCATCTTCGAAGCACCATCATGATCACCATCATCACCGGCGCGACACCTTGATCACCATCGTAGCATCGTTGTTGTCTCGCCAATCTTATGCTTCCACGACTATCGCTACCGCTTAGTGATGAAGTAAAGCATTACAATGCGATTGCATTGCATACAATAAAGCGACAACCATATGGCTCCTGCCAGTTGCCGATAACTCAGTTACAAAACATGATCATCTCATACAATAAAATTTAGCATCATGTCTTGACCATATCACATCACAACATGCCCTTCAAAAACAAGTTAGATGTCCTCTAGTTTTTTGTTGCAAGTTTTACGTGGCTGCTACGGGCTTAGCAAGAACCGTTCTTACCTACGCATCAAAACCACAACGATAGTTTGTCAAGTTGGTGCTGTTTTAACCTTCGCAAGGACCGGGCGTAGCCACACTTGGTTCAACTAAAGTTGGAGAAACTGACACCCGCCAGCCACCTATGTGCAAAGCACGTCAGTAGAACCAGTCTCGCGTAAGCGTACGCGTAATGTCGGTCCGGGCTGCTTCATCCAACAATACCACCGAACCAAAGTAGGACATGTTAGTAAGCAGTATGACTTATATCGCCCACAACTCACTTGTGTTCTACTCGTGCACAACATCAACGCATAAAACCTAGGCTCAGATGCCACTGTTGGGAAACGTAGTAATTTAAAAAAATTCCTATGCACACGCAAGATCATGGTGATGCATAGCAACGAGAGGGGAGAGTGTTGTCTATGTACCCTCATAGACCGGAAGCGGAAGCGTTAGCACAACGCGGTTGATGTAGTCGTACGTCTTCACGGCCCGACCGATCAAGCACGGAAACTACGGCACCTTCGAGTTCTAGCACACGTTCAGCTCAATGACAATCCCCAGACTCCGATCCAGCAGAATGTTGGGGAAGAGTTCCGTCAGCACGACCGCGTGGTGACGATCTTGATGTTTTACCGTCGCAGGGCTTCGCTTAAGCACCGGTACAATATTATCGAGGATTATGGTGGAGGAGGGCACCGCACAAGGCTAATAGATCTCAAGGATCAATTGTTGTCTTTGGGTGCCCCCCTGTACCCGTATATAAAGGAGCAAGGGAGGAGGAGGCCGGCTGTAACACCCCAGATGTAATTTACCCAATATGTACTCCAACTCTTGCCGTTTCTGGCCTTAAGTTATTTTATTTTCTCAGGTTCGGGTTTTTGTCTCCGTGTGTTGTTGTCGTTGTCATGCATCTCATATCATGTCATCATGTGCATTGCATTTGCATATGTGTTCATCTCTTGCATTCGAGATTTTTCCCCGTTGTCCGTTTTGCATTCCGGCGCTCCGTTCTCCTCCGGTGGTCATTTCTATCTTTCTTTCCTGTGTGGGGATTAAACATTTCCAGATTGGACCGAGACTTGCCAAGCGGCCTTGGTTTACTACCGGTAGACCGCCTGTCAAGTTTCGTACCATTTGGACTTCGTTTGATACTCCAACGGTTAACCGAGGGACCGAAAAGGCCTCGTGTGTGTTGCAGCCCAACACTTCTCCAAGTTGGCCCAACACCTACCTAAACCCTCTCCATCATCTAGAGCGTTCGATCATGATCGCGTGGCCAAAAACCGCACCTCATTTGGACACTCCTAACTCCCTCTATGCCTATATAAAGACTCCTCCTCGAAAATCCGGATCTCCCCCGTCCAAACCCTAAAAATCGGACCTCCGCCGCCGCCGGACGTGTCCAATGCACCCGCCGCCGACACGTGGCGCGCTGCCATTCGCCGCCGCCTCCTCTCCCCACATCGCCGCGCCGGCCCGCCGAGCCCAGGCGGGGCCCCCGAGGCCCAGACGCCGCGCCCCGCCTGGGTAGCGCCCGCCGCCCGCGCCTGTCCTTCTCCGGCACCGGCAGGCCCCGCCGCGCCCCGCCACCGTGGTCACCATCGCCGGCCGCCGCCGCCTCGCGCGGCCGCCGCCTCTGCCGCACTGCCCCTCACCGCCCTAGCCGGATCCGGTCAAGGGAGGACCGGATCCGACGTCTCCGGCCGCTCCGGCAACCCTCGCGCAAGGACTCTGGCGAGCTCTGTGATTTCCGGCGAACCTCGTAAAGCGTGCCACCGGATCCAGATCTGGAGATTGGATCGGTTGACTTTTTTACCCGAAACCCTAATATTTTTGCCCATGTTCATCATGTCGTAACTTTGTACCCGTAACTCCGTTTTGGGCATATAGCATATCAAAATGTTCGTCTCAGAGAGCACATCATTTCATCTCATTGCATGATTTTCATTTGAGTTCATCGTGATGCCCGAAATGCTGTTAGAAGTATGCTAGTTGAGATAATTGTCAGATCTGCTGCTCCATTTAGATATTTGTCATTTTTGTCATGATTATTGTGTGCATGTTATGCCCATGAGCTCTTCATGAGTTTTGTTATATGTTTTGCCATCTATCCAGAGGTGCAATCCATGTATTTTTGTGATGTGTGTGGTGACTAGCACAAGCTTGCAAAGTGGTGCACTTGTTAATGCTGATTTCAGGGACTTAGCAATTCCACTAAGTCCTTGGTCTATTTATCTCATTATGCCATATGTTCACGTTGTTTCCTAGTGATCCGTGCCTCTTTTGAGGATGATCAGTAAGGATGATTTGTTAGTCTTGTAGTGCTCTATCCATCCATGTCTTTGTTTGCAATTATGGAGCACCCTAGCTTGAGTCAATCGAGCTCTACTTTTGCTATTTCGTGAATCTGGGCAGATTGTCTACTTGTTAGCGATTTTGCTGAGGATGTTGTAGTTGATCCGTACATGCTATGTTATTGTTCTTGCCATGCATAGCTTGTATTTTGTGTATTCTTTATGGGTGTATGCTTAGTTTTTCATTACTTGCTCTATAGTGAGTGCATCGAGCTCGTAAACATGCCTACTTGATATCTGTTTCAGCATGCTCCAGTTTTTCACTAAGTCTGCGAACTGGTTATGTTTTTGCCATGTTCACATGCTTGCAAATGTATTTTCTGATCCCTTTTGGCTCAAGGTCACTAAGGGACTTTTGTTAAGCTCTTTGAGTAGCTCCATGCCATGCTTTACTTTGCCATGTTCAGGTCCTGTAGCATATTGTTTTCTTGCTTCAAAGAGTGCTATCTGATCTGAAATTCCAAACAAGTGTTAATTTCACTAAGTCTGAGATCTGTTTACCAAATGCATTTTTGCCATGCTTGTTTGAACCTGTTAGTGGATGAATTGGCCGTAGCTCAGTGCTAGTCTTTTGTTAAGCATCATGAATGGATTCCTTCCATGTATTTTGTTGCCATGTTTGTGTACTGTCGCATGTTCATCTTATTGCATTTAGATGGCTACTTGCTGTAAATCGCAGACCGGTGCCATATTTGATTTGCTTGCCATTTCCGAACCGTAACTCCGATTCCGGTGTTCTTTATATCGTTTTCAAGCGATTTCATCGCATCTTTCCAGTGGCACACTTGGATTTCCATGTTGAGGCCAAGTTCATTCGTTCCTTGTCAAATCTTGCATATGCATCCCTCATTGCATCCCGCATTGCATACCATCCTTGCATCATGTTGTTTGAGTTTGCACGTGGTTGATTGTGCCCTTGTTGCTTGTTTTTCTTGTTTGGGTAGAGCCGGGAGACGAGTTCGCTAATGAGGAGCCCGTTGAGTTTGCTTTCGAGGATCCAGTCAATTCTGACAATGTTGCAGGCAAGATGATCATACCCTCGAAATCACTACTATCTTTGCTATGCTAGATGCTCGCTCTTTTGCTATGCCTATGCTACGATGCCTACCACTTGCTTATCATGCCTCCCAAATTTCCATGTCAAACCTCTAACCCACCATCTCCTAGCAAACCATTGATTGACTATGTTACCGCTTTGCTTAGCCCCTCTTATAGCGTTGCTAGTTGCAGGTGAAGATTGGAGACCGTTCCTTGTTGGAACACTATTTACTTGTTGGGATACCATTATATTGCCATGTTATCTTAATGCATCTATATACTTGGTAAAGGGTGGAAGGCTCGGCCTCTCACCTATGTTTCGTTCCACTCTTGCCGCCCTAGTTTCCGTCATATCGGTGTTATGTTCCCGGATTTTGCGTTCCTTACGCGGTTGTGTGATAATGGGAACCCCTTGATAGTTCGCCTTGAATAAAGCTTTTCCAGCAACGCCCAACCTTGGTTTTACCATTTGCCACCTAGCCTCTTTTTCCCTTGGGTTTCCGGAGCCCGAGGGTCATCTTATTTAAACCCCCCGGGCCAGTGCTCCTCTGAGTGTTGGTCCACCTGTCAGCTGCCGGTGGCCACCAGGGGCAACTCTGGGCTGGCCTACCCGTACCTAAGACAATCTGAGTGTGCCCTGAGAACGAGATATGTGCAGCTCCTATCGGGATTTGTCGGCACATTCGGGCGGTGTTTCTAGATTTTTTTTGACTTGTCGAAGTGTCTTGTAGAACCGGGATACCGAGCCTGATCGGAATGTCTCAGGAGAAGGTCTATTCCTTCGTTGACCGTGAGAGCTTGTCATGGGCTAAGTTGGGACTCCCTGCAGGGATTGAACTTTCGAAAGCCTTGCCCGCGGTTATGGGCAGATGGGAATTTGTTAATGTCCGGTTGTAGATAACTTGAACCTTAATTTAATTAAAATGAATCAACTGTGTGAGTTACCGTGATGGCCTCTTCTCGGCGGAGTCCGGGAAGTGGACACGGTGTTGAATTAATGCTTGCCGCAGGTTGTTCTCTAGTTACTTGTTTGCGCTTTGCCTTCTCTTCTCGCTCTCTTTTGCAAATAGGCTAGACACCATATGTGCTAGTCGCTTGCCGCAGCTCCACATATTTTACCTTGCCTTTCCTATAAGCTTAAATAGTCTTGATCGCGAGGGTGCGAGATTGCTGAGTCCCTGTGGCTCACAGTTTACTTCCAAACCAGATGCAGGGCCAGACGACTCCGTTCCAGATGACGCGTTAGAGCTCAAGTGGGAGTTCGACGAGGACTCACGCCGTTACTATGTTTCTTTCCCTGATGATCAGTAGTGGTGCCTAGTCGGGTTGATCGGGACCGTGTCGCATGTTGGGTTATCTTTTATTTTGGCGCCGTAGTCGGGCCTTGAGTGTTTGAATGATGTAATACTATTTATGTACTTTGTGTGACGGTGCGAGTGTAAGCCAACTATGTTACTCATCCCATTATTATATATTACTTTGGATGTTGTGATGATTGCCTAACTTGCGACATTGCTTTCAATGCGGTTATGCCTCTAAGTCGTGCCTCGACATGTGGGAGATATAGCCGCATCGAGGGCGTTATTCCGGCCCTAGGACGGGGCGCGCCAAGTGTGGAGTCCTACTAGGACTCCCTAGTCCTAGTAGGATTCCACCTCCCATATGGAATAGGAAAAGAGCAAGGGAAAAGGAGAAGGAAGGAAGGGGGAGCCCCCCTTCCCTAGTCCAATTCGGACCAGACCAAGGGAAGGGGTGCGACCACCCTTGAGTCCCTTTTCCTTCTTTCCTGTATGGCCCAATAAGGCCCAATAAGGCCCAATACGTATTCCCGTAACTCTCCGGTACTCCGAAAAATACCCGAATCACTCGGAACCTTTCTGATGTCCGAATATAGTCGTGCAATATATCGATCTTTACGTCTCGACCATTTCGAGACTCCTCGTCATGTCCCCAATCTCATCCGGGACTTCGAACTCCTTCGGTACATCAAAACTCATAAACTCATAATATAACTATCATCGAAACCTTAAGCGTGCGGACCCTACGGGTTCGAGAACAATGTAGACATGACCGAGACACGTCTCCGGTCAATAACCAATAGCGGAATCTGGATGCTCATATTGGCTCCCACTTATTCTACGAAGATCTTTATCGGTCAGACCGCATAACAACATACGTTGTTCCCTTCGTCATCGGTATGTTACTTGCCCGAGATTCGATCATTGGTATCTCAATACCTAGTTCAATCTCGTTACCGGTAAGTCTCTTTACTCGTTCCGTAATACATCATCCTGCAACTAACTCATTAGTTGCAATGCTTGCAAGGCTTAAGTGATGTGCATTACCAGAGGGCCCAGAGATACCTCTCCGACAATCGGAGTGACAAAACCTAATCTCGAAATACGCCAACCCAACAAGTACCTTCGGAGACAACTGTAGAGCACCTTTATAATCACCCAGTTACGTTGTGACGTTTGGTGGCACACAAAGTGTTCCTCCAGTAAACGGGAGTTGCATATTCTCATAGTCATAGGAACATGTATAAGTCATGAAGAAAGCAATAGCAACAAACTAAACGATCAAGTGCTATGCTAACAGAATGGGTCAAGTCAATCACAACATTCTCCTAATGATGTGATCCCATTAATCAAATGACAACTCATGTCTATGGTTAGGAAACATAACCATCTTTGATCAATGAGCTAGTCAAGTAGAGGCATACTAGTGACACTCTGTTTGTCTATGTATTCACACATGTATTATGTTTCCGGTTAATATAATTCTAGCATGGTGGATGGGGTGGTAGTGGGGTTGCTTCTAACAAATGGTGGGATAGGCTTGCTAGAAAAATGGAGGGCACACCCGCAATATCAATAAGAGAGGAGATGGCTGCTTGTTGTGTGTGCATGTGCGTGTGAGAGACGGGTCAGGAGGCATGCATGAATGATGAGGGGGGATGATGTGGCTGTGGTAAGCAGACGTAACTACATAGGTAGATCAATCGCCCTTTGTTAGAGAAAGGAGAGACATAACTTGTGAGGTACGTCGATCGATGGTGGGGGGTAGTTAAAGTCGATCTAGGTATATGTTGGGAGATCGATCGGTATACATGCATGTGTGTGTTAGAAGCAAATGAGGAACGAGGACAAGGATAGAGAGAGAGAGGGATGCATGTAGGAGGTGGTACAAGAGGCATACTATATCGAGGGGGGAGGAGTGTGCGAGTACGAGAACGATGAAAAGAGTGGTGGGAGTGAGGCATGGACGGTGACAAGAGAAGAGGGGAAGCTTGTGTTTGTGCTAGGCACACTTGGCTAGAGAGGCATATCGATCGATGTGTGCCGTAAAGAAGGAGCTGGGGGGCCTACACACACCGTGGGTGAACGACCTAAAGTGAAAAGACGAATTTGCGCGATGGAGCTAGAGAATGCTGAGGGAGGGTGAGAGGGATGCAGGCGTGTGCATGCACAAGAGAAAGTTAGCGCTAGCTACAAAGATAAGAGGGTTGTGTGGGTGTAAAAGACGAATAGAGATCATATATACTTCATTATAAAAAGCGAATTCTGATATTTAAAGAATTGATCATAGTGTTACAAACCGACGCATGTGTGAATATATATAACGGTGATACACATGGTGTGGTTATGAACATGTTATACTACATTTAATATATTTTATCTCTACTCTTATAAAAAACGGAGTTGTTGATGATGGTTTGCCTGCCATCCTGCATTATAGGCCGTCCAATTTATATCTGGCGGATAGCAAGGAAACTATGATGGTTGAAGTTGTCAACAAGCATGATTATAGATTCTTATTGAAATAGAGAAACAAATTCAAATTTAGTTCGAATTGCAGCGGTAGTATAGACATTTGGAATGCACTAAAATGTTGGTATGAGTAGGTTACATGCATTATACAACAAGCGAAATTTTTTTATCGGACATAACATGGATTCATACTCCCTCCTTCCATCTATATAGGGCGTAATGAGATTTTTAAGACCGCCTTTGACTATTGACAAGATTAATAGTAGATGACGTGCACAATGTGAAAATTATATCATTGGAAGAACCTTTCACAGATGAATTTAATGGTGTGCTTTGTGTAAGCTGCATGTCATATATCATTGCTCTAATATTTGGTCAAAGTTAGCATCGAAAAATGCATTAGGCCCTATATAGATGGAAGGAGGGAGTAGCTTTGAATAGCATTTGTATAGTAAAACAGGGCAAGACTCTCTCTTTGTGTGGTGTGAATAGTTTTATTTTTTTTGTTTTCTTTTTGGTTGAGGGAAGTGCGAATTGATTTGGTACATACAAGTACATTATTACTGTACGTTAGGCTTGTCCCTAAAATTCAACCCGCGTCTTGTTATATCCCGAAAATTCAGATATCGTGCTCCCAAAACTGGCGCCTTCACAACCCGTGCCTTGCTATCCCTAAATTACAACGTGCGCGAAAACTCCCTCTAGCTGCCAAATCCCGACACGCGAAATCCCCCTTCTAACCCTGAGCCGAAAGGGCCGCTAGTTCCAATCGGTGGGGGGTACTTTTGTAACACACCCTACATTTTGGACAAGCGCGTCCCTAAGTCAAGCTTCACCCCCTCCCATCGCCCCCTTCTCGCCATTTGAAATCCCAGGCCGCCATAACCTCTCTGCTCCAGCCGCGAAACCCCACCCTCCTCCATCCGCCACATCACCGCTGCCCAGCCGGAGCCTCTTTCCCGACAATGTCATCCACCGCAACAGCTCGACGTCCCTCATCCACCTCCCTTGATGAGGATCCGTCGTCCATCTCGCCGTCCCGCCGGTTCAGCCGCCCCTTCCTCCACCTCCAAGGAGCTGCTCCAACGATCGCCTCGTCTATCGCGGCTGCTCCATCCCCACAGCGCCACCTTAACCTGCTCCACCGGAACCGCACCATCCTCACCGACTCCTCGGACAAAGCCAAGGCCTACTCGGCGCCACCAAAGAGGTTGTACACTCTTCGCATCGCGCCTTCTCCTCAACTCGACCTCCCGGCGCCGATGGTGCTCCATCCCGCACCCCCATGGAGTGGCTACCTTGAAGCCGGCGCCGCGGGTGACATCTCCACGGCGACTCTCCCCCAGTGCGAGGACCCTTTGGCGGCGGCGTCCATACCAGCCAGATCTGCTGCTGCTGCTCCGGCTCTCGCTTGCTCTCTCGTGCTGCTGCTGCTGCTCCGGTACTCGCTCGAGCGCCCAGCTGCTGCTGCTGCTGCTCTCCCCCTTGCTCGTGCTGTTGCTCTGCTCCGATTAAGCCACACTTCAGTCGACTGAATCGACTTTTGTGTCAGTCGATTTTCAGGGGTTGGGGGGCTCGTCGGAGTAAAGGAAGAACCACCTGCAGCGGGGACGGGGGCTCACCGGAGTGGTACCCCACTATCTATCTTAGGGTTCAGGGTCGGGGGGGTGGGGGGCCTAGAGGGCTGGCCGGGGCGGCGGTGGCGAGTTGTTTTGGGGCGGCGAGGCAGCGCTGGGGCCGGCGGTTCGGCCGGTGGTGGCTGGCGGCTCAGGGGGGGGGACAGGTTGAAGATGAACTGCAGGCCGTCCCTAAACTACATGTCAAGTGCCTCTCTGCTACCATTGCATTTAGTTTCGACAGTAGCATTCAGATTGCACAGTAAATTTCAGTTTCGACAGTTAAGTTCAGAGTCAACAGTTTTTACCTCATCTGTTGTAGTCAGGTGGTTTTTGGTGATTTTAATTTTACATCCATTTTACATCATCTATTGGAGATGCTATTAGAATCCCACTTGAGATTGACGATGTCTGTCTTGTGCTGCTTCAGCCTTGACGTCTTACGGCTCACCGGAGCTGCTCCAACGACAGAATGATCCATCACAACAGAGCAGTGTCCTGGACGCCATCTACAGATTCCTCAGATCTTCCTCCACACCTCCGACAGCCACCTCTGCCTCAACTGCTTCAATGACCAACCCAATGATGTTGAGGTCGACACGGCTACGGTAAAGAGGTTGTACACTTGTTGCATCACTTAATACTATACATTCACGTCGATCCATTAGGGCTATTTTGGTTCAACGAAAAAACATCGATCCACTGGTTGTTACCATCATTCTAAATTTCTGCATGCTCTCCTTACATAATCTCACCATATTTTTTTCACATGCATGTCAGATATTGTACACAATCATGCTGAACATGTAGAGAAAAAGAGAAGAGTTTTGCGCGTCAATACAATGTCATGCAGACATCGCTCCATGGTGGGTTCAATGGCAAACCCTCCCCACCCCTCTCCAGATTGTAATCCAGAGGAAGATATCTGATCTGAGGTGGATTCAGACGCCGCTGACCACTCCTATTTACCCCCCCCCCAAGGTGTTTGCTCTACCTTGGCATGATGATGTTAGTCATATCATGCATATGTTGCCTTGCAGTGCCTACTTTTGACATCATATATGTCATCTTCTTAGTTTAGACATGTTCTGTAATGCCACTTGTTTAGTTTCTATATCATATATGGGAATTATGCAGTCTCATGTCTTTTAGCCAGCCATAATATATGTGAAATGTGCAATGCCATCCTGTTTAACCAGGCATCATATATTTGAATGATATCTTGCCCATCCTTTTCTTCATTACATTTCCATTTGTCGACAATGTTTGTACATTAAGCTACTCTTCCTATGAATCAGCCATTTGGGTGGGAGATGGAAAAATTTGGAGTGAAAACAAGGCCTTCAGAGCAGACAGTGCTAAGTGTCGAAGCAGATCTCTTGTTAGGTCCCGATAGCTCCTCAAAGATGGATTCAGAGACAGATGACCAATCCTATTCCCCCACTGAGGTGACTGCTCATATCATGCATACGGTGTCTTGCATTGCATAGTTTAGACATCATATACACAATATTCAACACCATGTTCTTAGTTCAGACATCATATCGAATGCCCTCTGTTTAGCATATAAATCACATATGTGAATTAAATGATGCGATCCTGATTACTTAGATAACATGTAGGTGAATTATGTCATGCGATCCTGTTTAGTTATTCATCATATCTTTGAATTATGTTATGCTATGCTATCCAGTTTAGATAGACATCATATATGTGAAATTATGTCATGCTATCCATTTTAGTTAAACAATATACATGTCAACTATTTCATGCCCTCTTTTTCCCACACTATCTATTGCATTTTCTCTCATACAATGTCTGTACATTCAACTATGTTTCCTATTTACCAACCATTTGAATTGGAGCGGGTGATGCCAGTATCTAGCGGACTAAAAACACAGTCTTCAAATAAAACAGTGCTACCTCTTGGTGGAGATAGCACCCCGGTTGTACATGCACAAGAACCAGCCCTACCACACATAACCCAAACTCACGCAGATTGTACCCCAGCTGCGATGGACAGAGAACCAGCTTCACCCAATCTAACCCCAACTCCAGCCGATAGTAACCCAGTTCCTGTTGACACATCACCATCTCCACCACAGATCTCCCAAACAAGAGCAGTTAGTAAGGCAGCTCCAGTGCCCAAAGGGCCAGTACTATCACGGCAAACCCCAACTCCACCATTTAGTACGCCTATTCCTGTGGAGGAAGCACAACCAGCTAGTCGTAGTTTAGCATCTATCGCATTTGATGTTGTTAAATCGTATGTGCGTATCTTCCCATCTTGGAAATATTATACTGAAGGTGAAGGAAAATGCCAGTTGCAGGTGTTTGTCCAGGACTTATGTGTAAGTAATGTTATTCATGGCAATTACTTTGCTTCGTCCCATACATCCTACCTCCATGATGGTTATAATACAATAAATTTTCCCATTTTTCTCTATAGAGAAGGACCGATTTGGAAACTCAGGATGAGGTAACCTGTGCTAATACCTCTGCTATCTTCAAGAATGCTTGGTGGCAGTATCGGAATTACCTGAAGAAAACGTACTTCACCAGCAAAGAAACTCATCAAATTCGCTTACGTTCTCCTGAGACACATTTACTGGACGATGACTGGGAACGCCTTGTTCTGTACTGGTCCGGAACCAAGAATGTGGTAAGGTCTATGAGCTCATTTTCTATTTTAAGTATTATATTCTTGCGTCTTACTGTACTCTGTTCATGTAGAACAAGTGCCTAAACCTGAAGAACAACTGTTCTAATTGAAGATTCCATTGCTATCATAGTTCAAAAAAGTGTTAGGTGTTAATTGTGCGTTTTGCCACCGCCTTGCGCTTTACTGACCAAAGCGCATGCTTATGCACAGTTATGCAAAGATTATGTGTAGTTATGCGCAATGCGTTTTGCCAACGCCTAGAGCCTAAGCGCGCTTAAGCGCTCGCTTAGGCGCGCCTTTTTTAACTATGATTGCTTTGCTCTTGTATCACTGTATTTACTCATACAAACTTATTTTTAAATTGAAGGCTCCAATCGAAACTCCAATGGCACAACAGGTATGTTCACACATGTTTCTTTAACAGGTTTGCTCTTATCAATAGCTCTGTTGATTTCAATTTCAATTGTGTATACAGTTGACTTTCATATCATGCACATTACTAGCATCACAATAGAGCCAATAGTGTTGTTGTACATGTAGACCCGTGGTACCCATCTGAAATCTTATTGTGCCGTGTAGTTTCCCATGCTTTGTATTCTTTCACTGCTGCTTTGTCTTGAACTGATATGATTTGAAATGTGTGTCTATTTTGATTTGGCAAGACAATGCAGTGACCATAGGACATAGATATATGTTTGTTTGATGCTTTTATTATGTACTAGTACTTGGCAATAGAAGACTTGGTAGTTTAATCCTGTCCACCTTACTAATGAACTGGTTCACCGAAATGAGTTTCATATACTAGTACATGCTAAACTTGTTATGTGTCTGCTTGTTTCTTCTTTTAGAATGCTGACAGAATATTGGGGAAGAGTGCCTTATTAAGCAATGGTAAAGGAAGTAATGCAGATAAGGTTCAGGATAGTGACACATCCTTGTTGGTCTCCAACAAAGCTGATAAAATAGCTAAGGAAGACTATCTTGAAGACAGCGAGACAACCCCAAAGTCCTGTCTTGGTTTAGTGTTCAAGTTACTAGCCACTACCGCTTGCACAAGCTATTCAAACTCACTGTCTGGATTAGTTTGATTTCTTGAGTCTCAACTACAAGCTGAAAGACATCGATCAGCTGTGTTGTGACAAGAAGCGGAAGGACTGCGGGAGTCCCTGGAGCATTCAGATACATACTTTCTGGTGCAACAGCAAGCGTTGGAGGATTTTAGCGCCAAACAGGACAAAGCTAATCAGCTTGCTAAGCTTATTGCCAGCATGGTGGATACCCAGGATAACATTTCTTGAGCTCTTCTGAAGTTGTTTCAGTTATGCTCTTGTTTTGCTTCCGCGTTTATTTGCACTGGTGGCCAATTTTGACGGCCAGTGTATGTAATGTGCTGCATTGTTCCCTATATTTGCACTGGTGGCGAACTTTGATGCCATGTGGATGTAATATGTGTAATAGAGGTAATAGGCTAGCGATAATTGCTTGCTTATTTATTTCCTTATTGTCTTGTTTAGTTGTTTGCTTGTAGTCACTGCAGTTCTTTTTCTGTTTTTTTTTCTAGTGGCCACAATAGGCTATTTTTGGTAACTAGGCCAAAATAATCATGGCAACACACGGACTGTTGTAACCATGGGCCTCCTGCAGGCCATATCATCCATGGGCCTTCGTCCGGCCGTAGGATCCATCGGCCTTCTATACGGGCCTTAGGGTCCATGGGCCTTCTACGGGCCGTAGGGTCCATGGACCTTCTACGGGTCATACGATCCATGGGCCTTCTACGGGCCATACTATCCATGGGCCTCATATGGGCCGTAGGATCCATGGGCCTTCTACGGGGCGTATCATCATTTAGCCAATCATGGGCCATACTATTCGTGGACCATAACGGGCCGTTAATAGGCCGTATTTGATAACTCTATGAAAACAGCCCAACGGGTTTTTTTACATGAAAACGGCCCAACGTATTAACGGTCCACAAATGGGCCGACTGTAACGACGGGCTGAATTTGGCCCACAAGCAGAAAATGACAGTAACGGGCCGTATGTAACCGAATGCTGCAAATGAGCCCAAGAATCAATGGGCCCTGAGAAGGCCGAAAGATAACTTGGGCTAGAAACGGCCCAATGGAATAACGGGCCGTTAATGGCTATAAAGTGATACAATGTTCATTACGGGCCAGTTTCACCATGGGCCGTTACTGGGCCAAGAGTTACAAAGGTCCTCATATGGGCCAAAAGAAATCATGGGCCGAAAGTTAAAACGGGCTGAATCATATTGGACGGCCCAGATGACACTACTAGGCCTAATTTCGGATAGGGCGTAACGGGCCCTAGGTTAGCGGGTTGTAAATGGGCTATATGCGAATAGGCCGTTAACAGGCTTTCCGTGGGCCGGCCCGCCACCTTTTTACCAAGTCAAACGTGCCGGCCTTTTCACAGGAATGGGCCTCTATTGGGCCGTGCCACATGTCGCCGTATCATAGGCGCCTTCGGTCCAATGAGCGGATGACATCTGTCCCAACGGTGAGCCGACACGTGTTTCCTCCAGCCAATGATGATTTTACACGTGGAAAATCCCCATTGGTCGGGGCTGTTAACGGGTTATCGGATCCAAAACCCGACCCGATAGCTTAAGGCGTTCCGGTATGGTGGATGCCATGTGTCGGTCACCCTTGAAGAAAGCACTTCTGTGATGCGCGATTTATCGTCATGGAAGTGGACACTTCCGTGATGGTAATTTTGGTAATGTCATGGAACACTTCTACGACAGCATAGGTATGACTATCTTGATTCTGTCATAAAATCGTCATGGATGTACATGCATGACAAAAAACGTGACCTACTGTGACAAACACGTATCATCACAGAAGTGTATTTTTTTATAGTGTATGCATCTGATTTTGCTTATTATGGCGGTAGCATTATAAGATGATCTCTCACTAAATTTCAAGGTATAAGTGTTCTCCCTGAGTACGCACCGTTGCTATAGTTCGTCGTTTCGAGACACCACGTGATGATCGGGTGTGATAAGCTCTACGTTCACATACAATGGGTGCAAGACAGTTTTGCACAAGCAGAATACTCAGGTTAAACTTGACGAGCCTAGCATATGCAGATATGGCCTCAGAACACTGAGACCGAAAGGTCGAGCGTGAATCATATAGTAGATATGATCAACATAGTGATGTTCACCATTGAAAGCTTCTCCATCTCACGTGATGATCGGACATGGTTTAGTTGATATGGATCAGTGATCATTTAGATGACTAGAGGGATGTCTATCTAAGTGGGAGTTCTTAAGTAATATGATTAATTAAACTTTAATTTATCATGAACTTAGTAACTGATAGTATTTTGCATGTCTATGTTATTGTAGATAAATGGCCCGTGCTACTGTGCCTTTGAATTTTAATGCATTCCTAGAGAAAGCTAAGTTGAAAGATGATGGTACCAACTACACGGACTGGGTCCGTAAATTGAGGATTATCCTCATTGCTGCACAGAAGAATTACGTCCTAGAAGCACCGCTGCAGGAGCAACACTAGATGTTATGAACGTCTAGCAGAGCAAAGCTGATGACTACTCGATAGTTCAGTGTGCCATGCTTTACGGCTTAGAGTCGGGACTTCAATGACGTTTCGAACGTCATGGAGCATATGAGATGCTCCAGGAGTTGAAGTTAATATTTCAAGAAAATGCCCGAATTGAGAGATATTAAGTCTCCAATAAGTTCTATAGATGCAAGATGGAGGAGAATAGTTCTGTCAGTGAACATGTACTCAGAATGTCTGGGTACCACAACCACTTGACTCAACTAGGAGTTAATCTTCCTGATGATAGTGTCATTGATAGAGTTCTTCAATCACTGCGACCAAGCTACAAAAGCTTCGTGATGAACTATAATATGCAAGGGATGGATAAGACAATTCCCGAGCTCTTTGCAATGCTAAAGGCTATGGAGGTAGAAATAAAGAAGGAGCATCAAGTGTTGATGGTTAACAAGACCACTGGTTTCAAGAAAAAAGGCAAAGGTAAGAAGGGGAACTTCAAGAAGAATGACAAGCTAGTTACTGCTCAAGGGAAGAAGCCCAAGTCTGGACCTAAGCCTGAGACTGAGTGCTTCTACTGCAAAGGGACTGGTCACTGGAAGTGGAACTGCCCCAAGTATTTGGCAGATAAGAAGGATGGCAAAGTGAAAGGTATATTTGATATACATGTTATTGATGTGTACCTTACTAATGGTCGCAGTAGCGCCTGGGTATTTGATACTGGTTCTGTTGCTCATATTTGCAACTCGAAATAGGGGCTATGGATTAAGCAAAGATTGGCTAAGGAAGAGGTGACGATGCGCGTGGGAAATGGTTCCAAAGTCAATGTGATCGCGGTTGGCACGCTACCTCTACATCCACCTTCGGGATTAGTATTAGACCTAAATAATTGTTATTTGGTGCCAGCGTTAAGCATGAACATTATATCTGGATCTTGTTTGATGCGACAGCGTTATTCATTTAAATCGGAGAATAATGGTTGTTCTAGTTATATGAGTAATATCTTTTATGGTCATGCACCCTTGATGAGTGGTATATTTTTATTGAATCTCGATAGTAGTGATACACATATTCATAGTATTGAAGCCAAAAGATATAAGTTTAATAATGGTAGTGCAACTTATTTGTGGCATTGCCGTTTAGGACATATTGGTGTAAAGCGCATGAAGAAACTCCTTGCTGATGGGCTTTTGGAATCACTTGATTATGAATCACTTGATAATGGCGAACCATCCCTCATGGGCAAGATGACTAAGACTCCGTTCTCCGGAACAATGGAGCGAGCAACAGACTTGTTGGAAATAATACATATAGATGTATGCGGTCCGATGAGTGTTGATGCTCGCGGCGGGTATCGTTATTTTCTGACCTTCACAGATGATTTAAGCAGATATGGATATATCTACTTGATGAAACATAAGTCTGAATCATTTGAAAAGTTCAAAGAATTTCAGAGTGAAGTGGAAAATCATCGTAACAAGAAAATTAAGTTTCTACGATCTGATCGTGGAGGTGAATATTTGAGTTATGAGTTTGTTCTTCATTTGAAACAATGCGGAATAGTTTCGCTACTCACGCCACCTGGAACACCACAGCGTAATGGTGTGTCCGAACGTCGTAACCGCACTTTATTGGATATGGTGCAATCTATGATGTCTCTTACTGATTTACCACTATTGTTTTGGGGTTATGCTTTAGACACGGCTGCATTCATGTTAAATAGGGCACCATCGAAATCCATTAAGACGACACCATATGAACTATGGTTTGGCAAGAAACCCAAGTTGTCGTTTCTTAAAGTTTGGGGCTGCGATGCTTATCTGAAAAGCTTCAACCTGATAAGCTCGAACCCAAATCGGAGAAATGTGTCTTCATAGGATACCCAAAGGAGACTGTTGGGTACACCTTCTATCACTGATCCGAAGGCAAGATATTTGTTGCTAAGAATGTATCCTTTCTAGAGAAGGAGTTTCTCTCGAAAGAAGTGAGTGGGAGGAAAGTAGAACTTGATGAGGTAATTGTACCTGCTCCCTTATTGGAAAGTAGGTTATCAAACAAAATCAGTTCTAGTGATTCCTACACCAATTAGTGAGGAAGCAAGTGATGATGATCATGAAACTTCTGATCAAGTTACTACCGAACTTCGTAGGTCAACTAGAGTAAGATCCGCACCAGAGTGGTACGGTAATCCTGTTCTGGAGGTCATGTTACTTGACCATGACGAACCTACGAACTATGAGAAAGTGATGATGATCCCACATTCCGCAAAATGGCTTGAGGCTATGAAATCTAAGACGGGATCCATGTATGAGAACAAACTGTGGACTTTGGTGGACTTGCCCGATGATCGGCAAGCCATAGAGAATAAATGGATCTTCAAGAAGAAGACTGACGCTGACGGTAATGTTATTGTCTACAAAGCTTGACTTGTTGCGAAAGGTTTTCGACAAGTTCAAGGAATTGACTATGATGAGACCTTCTCACCCGTAGCAATGCTTAATTCCGTCCAAATCATGTTAGCAATTGCCGCATTTTATGATTAGGAAATTCGGCAAATGGATGTCAAAACCGAAGATGGATGATTATGAAATTGCCGCATCTTAAAGAAGAGTTGTATATGATGCAACAGGAAGGTTTTTTCGATACAAAAGGTGCTAACAAAGTGTGCAAGCTCCAGCGATCCATTTATGGACTGGTGCAAGCATCTTGGAGTTGGAATATATGCTTTTATAGTGTGATCAAAGCATATGGTATTATACAGACTTTTGGAGAAGCCTGTATTTACAAGAAAGTGAGTGGGAGCTCTGTAGCATTTCTGATATTATATGTGGATGACATATTGTTGATCGGAAATGATACTGAATTTCTGAATAGCATAAAAGGATACTTGAATAAGAATTTTTCAATGAAAGACCTCGGTGAAGCTGCTTATATATTGGGCATCAAGATCTATAGAGATAGATCAAGACGCTTAATTGGACTTTCACAAAGCATATACCTTGATAAAGTTTTGAAAAAGTTCAAAACGGATCAAGCAAAGAAAGGGTTCTTGCCTGTGTTACAAGGTGTGAAGGTGAGTCTGGCTCAATGCCCGACCACTCCAGAAGATAGAGAGAAAATGAAAGTCATTCCCTATGCCTTAGCTATAGGTTCTATCATGTATGCAATGCTGTGTACCAGACCTGATGTGTGCCTTGCTATTACTTTAGCAGGGAGGTACCAAAGTAATCCAGGAGTGGATCACTGGACAGCGGTCAAGGACATCCTGAAATACCTGAAAAGGACTAAGAAGATGTTTCTCATTTATGGAGGTGACAAAGAGCTTGTCGTAAACAGTTACGTCGGTGCAAGCTTTGACACTGATCCGGATGACTCTAAGTCACAAACCGAATACGTATTTTTATTGAATGGTGGAGCTATCAGTTGGTGTAGTTCTAAGCAGAGCGTCGTGGCGGGATCTACGTGTGAAGCGGGATACATAGCTGCTTTAGAAGCAACAAATGAAGGAGTTCATATCTGATCTAGGTGTAATACCTAGAGCCTCGGGTCCAATGAAAATCTTTCGAGACAATACTGGTGCAATTGCCTTGGCAAAGCGATCCAAATTTCACAAGAGAACCAAGCACATCAAGATATGCTTCAATTCCATCCGCGTTCAAGTCAAGGAGGGAGACATAGACATTTGCAAGATACATACAGATCTGAATGTTGCAGACCCGTTGACTAAGCCTCTCTCACGAGCAAAACATGACCAGCAGCAAGACTCCATGGGTGTTAGAATCATTACTATGTAATCTAGATTATTGACTCTAGTGCAAGTGGGAAACTGAAGGAAATATGCCCTAGAGGCAATAATAAAGTTGTTATTTATATTTCCTTATATCATGATAAATGTTTATTATTCATGCAAGAATTGTATTAACCAGAAACGTAGTACATGTGTGAATACATAGACAAACAGAGTGTCCCTAGTATGCCTCTAATTGACTAGCTCATTAATCAAAGATGGTTAAGTTTCCTAGCCACGGACATGTGTTTTCATTTTATGAATGGGATCACATCATTATAGAATGATGTGATGGACTAGACCCATCCATTAGCTTAGCACTATGATCGTTTAGTTTATTGCTATTGCTTTCTTCATGACTTATACATGTTCCTATGACTATGAGATTATGCAACTCCCGAATACCGGAGGAACACTTAGTGTGCTATCAAACGTCAGAATGTAACTGGGTGATTAAGATGCTCTACAGGTGTCTCTGATGGTGTTTGTTGAGTTGGCATAGATCGAGATTAGGATTTGTCACTTCGGTTGTCGGAGAGGTATCTCTGGGCCCTCTCGGTAATGCACATCACTATAAGCCTTGCAAGCAATGTGACTAATGAGTTAGTTGCGGGATGATGCATTACGGACCGAGTAAAGAGACTTGCCGGTGACGAGATTGAACTAGGTATGATGATACCGACGATCGAATCTCGGGCAAGTAACATACCGATGACAAAGGGAACAACGTATGTTGTTATGCGGTTTGAACGATAAAGATCTTCGTAGAATATGAAGGAACCAGTATGAGCATCTAGGTTCCGCTATTGGTTATTGACCGGAGATGTGTCTCGGCCATCTTTACATAGTTCTCGAACCCGTAGGGTTCACATCCTTAACGTTGGATAATAATATGTAATATGAGTTATGTGATTTGATGTACCGAAGGTTGTTTGGAGTCCCGGATGTGATCACGGACATGACGAGGAGTCTCAAATTGGTAGAAACATAAAGATTCATACATTGGAAGTCTACATTCGGACACCAGAATGGTTTGGGTCGTTTCGGATAAGTTTCGGAGTATCGGGGGTTACCGAAACCCCCTCCGGGAAGTTATTGGCCTCATGGGCCTAATGGTGGAAGAGAGGAGGCAGGACAAGATGTGGCGCGCGCCCTCCTAGCCCAAACTAAATTGGACTAGGGCTAGGGGGGCCGGCCCCCCTTTCCATCTCTTCTTCCTCTCCTTCCTTCTTCTCCTATTAGGACTAGGAAAGGGGGGAACCTACTCCTACTAGGAGTAGGATTCCCCCCCGTGGGCGCGCCCCTTGTGGCCAACCCTCCTCCTCCTCCTCCCCTCCTTTATATACGGGGGAGGGAGGCACCCCATAGACACGCAAGTTGATTTTATCCATGTGTGGTGCCCCCCTGCACAGTTTTACACCTCGGTCATATTGTCATAGTGCTTAGGCGAAGCCCTGCGTCGGTAACTTCATCATCACCGTCAACACGTCATCATGCTGACGGAACTCACCCTCGGCCTCAGCTGGATCAAGAGTACAAGGGATGTCACCGAGCTGAACGTGTGCAGATCACGGAGGTGCCGTGCGTTCGATAGTTGATTGGTTGGATCGCGAAGACGTCCGACTACATCAACCGCGTTACTTAACGCTTCCACTTTCAGTCTACGAGGGTACATAGACACACTCTCCTGTGATGCCCCGAGACCGATGTGCCAGGTGTCTTCCAGTTATTCGCTGTTGTTGTCTTCTCATTTGCTTGCATGTTGCATCTTGTCATGTCATCATGTGCATTGCATCATCATGTTTTGAAAACATGCATCCGTCCCGGCCTCCCCGTTCTTTCCGTTGTCCGTTCTGATCCCATACACACTTGCACGCACTCATGGCATGTCCGAAATAGTATTTTATAAGTGGCCGAAAAATATTCTCGGAATGGGTTGAAAGTTGGCATGTGGTGTTGTTTTGTTGTCAGTAGACCGCCTGCCAAGTTTCATCGCATTCGGAGTCCGTTTGATGCGCCAACGGATAACTATAGCGACAATATAGTCGGTCAAACGTTAGAAGTTTTCGGTCTCTGAAAACGGTTGCCGGGCTGCCTTTTTCCTCTCATCTCAGCCCAAGCCCCTCTACACAGTCCACTACCTACCGCCAGGCCCAACCTAAGCTCTCTAGTCAGCCCGCGGACCTCCTCGCACGTGCGTCCGGAAGCTGTCCCGGACCCGACCCGGACAGTCGTCACCGTTGGGTCTGGATCATCCCCAAACATCTACAAAACATCTCCTTTTTCCTATTTGGACTTCCTAACTATGTATTTCTCGACCTTCTGATTTCGATCAGAGGGACGAGGTAGCCCCTAACCTTACCCACTCACTATATAATCAGTCTACTCTAACCCCAAATCCTAGGGAGATGTCCCATCACTCCCATCCCCGCCACCACTCTCTCGAGATCCATCCCGCCCCCACCTAGTCCCTCGTTTTCAGCACCAGGCCTACCAGATGCCCGCGCCCCCGATCCAAAATCCTCTCATGCTCATGCCAGTCAGCTGGAGAAGCGGCATCGCCGGAGCTCCGCTGCCCTGCGCACCCCTGCCTCCCGTCCGGCCTTCTCCTTCCCTTCTCTCCCTCGTTGCTCTCTCTCTCACCCGGTTCCCTCTCTCTCTGGTTCTTCGCGCAGGAGCCGCAGCGCCATGGAGCATGGCCGGAGTTCCTTCCTCAACGCTCGTGCTGACCAAGCCCCGCCGCCGCATGGAGACGCCCCGCAATCTCCATCGCTCCCTCGCAATAGCCTGGATCTGGTGCCTCGCCGGAGAACGCTGTCCTCGACAGGACCCCGTCGCCCTCCGCTGCTGCCTCCCCATCGCCGCATCGCTAGAGATAGCACAGGCCCGGGCTTCCTCTGCTTCAAATCAAGGTGCCGGCCGCTGGATCCGCCCCCCCCTCAGCGTTCATGTCGGGATCCGGCCAATCTTCCCATGCCCCGCCATCCCGGACTTCCACCACCGTGGTCTAAAGTCTCACTACCGGCCTCTACTTCCTCTGCTTCGAGCATGAGGATGAGCAAGGCATGCCTCTCGTTGACCCTATGGATCGACGACCGTGCCAGCGCACGTGTCGAACCACTGCCTGCATGTGACCCATATCCACAACATCCTATGCGAGGCCCAGAGCTCCAATTCGACCCGCTGTAGTCCACCAACCGGGCCAAGGCCCATTATGTGAGGAAACCCCCCAGCACCCATGTCATGTTTCGGCCCGTGGCTTATTTTTCCCTGCTGCGATTTTTTCTTTTATCCAGAGATGTCAGTTTTACAGATAAGACCCTCATGTTCATACATTTAATATCTCACAAACTATGCATCACATGTAAAAACTTTATATATGAAATATGACTAGAATTTCATCTAGTTTCGCAATATCCAACTTTCATCCATGTTTGAAATGCTTAAAATGATGTTTGTTTAAATTTTGCTTATATGCCATGCTAAAATGATTTAATTCGTAACTAAATAACCGTAGCTCCAAACCTAACAAACTTTATATGTAAATGGGGTATAAAAAATGCCTAGTTTAACATGGTGAATTTTTCTTGCATGTTTAACAACTCTAAAATTGTGCTTAGGGCAGAACAATACCAAAACCTAAAAATATGCACATGAGGTTTTCCAGCCTTGTTGTTTGTTGTTGCGGCCTCATTTAAACTTGCCTAGGTAGGTAGTTTTCTTATGCTTCACCCTCTTGCCATGTTTAACAACATTTAATATTGTTGGGTACATAATCGAGAGAGAACTAAATAAGTCATGTGGTGTTTCGTCAATATGCAACTCGTTGCATATTGAGCTCCACTTAATTTGTAGTTTTGTTTGTGCACTTTGCCTTGCCATGCCTCATTAGACCGGACATGCATCATACTAGGTTGTGCATCATGCCATGTTTATGTGATGGTTGTTTACCATGTTGTTTGCTTCTTTCCGGTGTTGCTTCCTCGGGTTAGCTCCGATAACGTCGAGCTTGTGAGGATCCGTTCGACTACGTTCGTTTGTCTTCATCATGGACTCGTTCTTCTTCCTTGCGGGATTTTAGGCAAGATGACCATACCCTCAAAATCACTTCTATCTTTGCTTGCTAGTTGCTCGCTCTTTTGCTATGCCGCGATACCTACCACTTTCTATATCATGCTTCCCATATTGCCATGTCAAGCCTCTAACCCTCCTTTCCTAGCAAACAGTTGTTTGGCTATGTTACCGCTTTTGCTCAGCCCTCTTATAGCGTTGCTAGTTGCAGGTGAAGTTGAAGTTTGTTCCATGTTGGAACATGGTTATGTTGGGATATCACAATATATCTTATTTACCTTAATGCATCTATATACTTGGTAATGGGTGGAAGGCTCGGCCTTATGCCTGGTGTTTTGTTCCACTCTTGGCGCTGTAGTTTCCGTCATACCGGTGTTATGTTCCTTGATTTTGCGTTCCTTACGTGGTTGGGTGTTATTGGGACCCCTTGACAGTTTGCTTTGAATAAAACTCCTCCAGCAAGGCCCAACCTGGGTTTTACATTTGCCTCACCACCACCTATTTTCCCTTGGGAGTCGCGCTCCCGAGGGTCATCGTTATTTTAAGCCCCCCTGGGCCAGTGCATGTCTAAGTGTTGGTCCGAACTAGAGTCCTTTGAAGCGCCACCTCGGGGAAACTCGAGGTTTGGTTTTAGTTGTACGGAGCGCACATCTGGTGTGCCCTGAGAACGTGATATGTGCAGCTCCTATCGGGATTTGTCGGCACAGCGTGTGGTCTTGCTGGTCTTGTTTTACCATTTTCGAAATGTCTTATAACCGGGATTCCGAGTCTGATCGGGTCTTCCTGGGAGAAGGAATATCCTTCATTGACCGTGAGAGCTTGTGATGGGCTAAGTTGGGACACCCCTGCAGGGTTTTGAACTTTCGAAAGCCGTGCCCGCGGTTATGGGCATATGGGAATTTGTTAATGTCCGGTTGTAGAGAACTTGAAACTTAACTTAATTAAAATGAATCAACCGTGTGTGTAGCCATGATGGTCTCTTTCCGGCGGAGTCCGGGAAGTGAACACGGTTCTTGTGTTATGCTTGAACGGAAGTAGTTTCAGGATCACTTCTTGATCACTTCTAGTTCACGACCGTTGCTTTGCTTCTCTTCTCGCTCTTATTTACGTATGTTAGCCACCATATATGCTAGTGTTTGCTGCAACTCCACCTCACTACCCTTTTCCTACCCATAAGCTTAAATCGTCTTGATCTCGCGGGTGTGAGATTGCTGAGTCCTCGTGACTCACAGATACTTCCAAATAGTTGCAGGTGCCGATGATTCCAGTGCAGGTGACGCAACTAAGCTCAATTGGGAACTCGATGAAGATCTTATTCGTTGTGTTGTTTCGTTTCCTTTTGATCACTAGTGGAGCCCAGTTGGGATGATCGGGGATCTAGCATTTGGGGTTGTCTTCTTTTACTTTGGTAACGTAGTCGGACCTTGATTGTATTTTGGATGATGTATGTTTAACTTGTATTTGTGTGAAGTGGCGATTGTAAGCCAACTCTTTATCCCTTCCTTATTCAGTACATGGGATTGTGTGAAGATTACCCCTCTCGCGACAAACCTACCATGCGGCTATGCCTCTAATTCATGCCCCGACACGTGGGAGATATAGCCGCATTGTGGGTGTTACAAGTTGGTATCAGAGCCTTCCCCGACTTAGGAGCCCCCTGCTTGATCGAATCGCTGACGTTGTTGAGTCTAGAACAAAATGTTTTTGAGTCTTAGGATTATATATATCGGAGAGTAGGATTATTTTTACTCATCAGTCCCTTCGTCGATCTGGTGAGGCCTCTTGACGCAGAGTTTTGACTTTTGTCTCCTCAAATTTCACTAAAACAAATTTAGGATCACGCGGGTATCTTGGAATCATTCCGATGGTTTTGTGACAAGAACATTGTTCTTGGTGCCTCCTAACATTTAGGGGTTGTGGCAGTGTCCTGGGGAGTTGAGCTCCAAGGTGTTGTCATCACAATTTTATGGTTACAGTTCTGGAATACCTGAGTTCGCCGACATCAAAAATCTCTTCTATGCAGTTGTTGGTGAGATAACCTCGACGCCACCCAGTACTGGGGCGGGAGTTCGGGAGTATTGCTATAACTCGTATAGTGGATGCTTTTCGAAGGTTGAGGTAAATGATTTCTGAAGGTTTCTTGGTTATGTGTTGAAGGATGGATACAGCTGGATGTAGGTATTGTTAGTTTGGGTGAGATATTATGCTTCCCCTGTATCCCCAACACCTGATTTCATAACCAGAAAGTTTCGGGAGTTTATAAGTAGGAATTCAAGTATATCGTAGGATATCTTTCCAACAAACACATGATACGATATGGGTTCTATCATATGTTTGTTTCCGTCTTATTTTCTTAAGCCAATCATTTGTTTTGTTTTGAGTTGTGGTATTCGAGTTGCTTCAATGTCAAGTGTTGATTCCATACCTTTTCCTAAGCAGTGTTCTCATATTTCAATGTGAATACTAATCCTTCATGATAATCGAGATTGTCATGTCAATCCTTTCCAACCGGTGCGCTTCTCTTCGAGATGATCCTATCATTTTTTCCCATCCCCAAGATCAACTCAAAGTCTTCTCAGTGTTGTTTGTTTCATCCGTCCCAAATTGCCATTGTTTTCCCTCCCTCCCACCCTTTTTCTTTTTCTTCAAGGACTCAGATTTCTTAATCAAGCATCCATTTTTATTGCTGTGAAGTCTCTTCATTATTTTGCTTCAATGTTCTTATCCGGTGATTATCAGGAAGATGCTAAGGAAGCTTCAAGTTCATCATTCTCCATTCTTTTCTTCCCCGGTGGATCCAATCCAAGATTTCAGTGATAATCTTATCCTTTTCCTCTTTTCACAATGCTTTCTCATACCGGTGCACCTCTTAATCGCTCATCTCTCTCTATTCATATCCAAAGTGCGGAAGATATCTCAGGAGATTCGAGTTTTCATTCCTTATCTGTTCAAGATATCTCGAGGCTGTTATCTATTTCAAGCCATCAGTGCAATATCATTCAAGTAATTGTTCAACGGTGTTTGTCTTGAGTGGGCCCTAACCCACAGGTCTTTTCCCAGAATCTTACCTGACTCTTCTATTTTCCCAGAGTTGCTCTCAAATTCTTTTCAAAGTTTGACGTAAGAATGAATTATCATTAGGCAAATGTTTTTCACCACGATCTTTCAAATTCTATTCATCGTCGGTTGAACCTTTCTAATATTCATTCTCCCAGAGTGCCTCAATAATTCATGGTGGTGTTTTCTCGTCGTCATTCTCTACATTTTAAGACCAAAGAAGATTTTCTCTCAAATCTTGCTCCGTTCTCTCGAAGATTCATGGTTCTAGCTTCATGCCATCCTCTCATAATTGTTTTCGATTCTGAGAATTGTTTTCACTCATCCGGAGCAATTCAGGAGTCTTTTTCACTTTGATTCCCGGGAGCCCATCATCTCAGAATTATTCATTCTCGGCTTTCAACTCTTGTTCTCCAAATCTTATCGATGCATCAGTCAAATATTCTATAATCAGCTCGTGATCTCTTCGTTCACTTGTATCTAAATTATCTCAAGTATCTTCGTTCTCTAATTCTTCCCTGTGTTTCTTTATATTTTCTTCGTTCATTTTCAATGCTTACGGTGGTCCGTTCAACAATTCCCTTCCTTGGTTATCACATCAATTCATTCATTGTTTCCAAATCACGCCGGTGGTTCCATCAATACCTTCCCAAGTTGGCACTATATCTATCTTGATCCTTTCTACGAGATGAGTAGTATGCCAAATCCGTTGCTTATCATCAATTTAAATTGGTGAAGGATAAGCATAATGTAATTCTTATTCTTGTTTCATCGAGTAAATTCAATTCCTTATTCCGGAGGCTCATCAAGTTCTCGGTTTTCAATTGTTTCATGTTTTCTTTCCCGGAGTTCCAAGCTCTCACAATTATATCACCACGGAGATCCATCTAAATCATTATAAGGATTCACCTTGTGTTGTCAACTTCTCTTTCCTTTTATCATCATTTTGTTACCGGAGTTCTTCATGGAGGCTATACATGGTGGTTCATCAAGGATTCCTTTCCATTCTTCAATTGTTCTTCAAGATTTCTCTTGGAGCTAAGATCCGCCAAGCTATATACCCAAAATTAAACGTGGTGCAAAACACATGTTTTGTTTTGAGGAGTTCAAGGATTCTTCATGTTGCATTCCGGAGTGCAATTCTTTCTTTCTTATCTTTTGAGGTGGTGTTATGTCATTGTTGATAATTTCCCTTCGTGTTTCATGATTGACAAGTTCTCTAGAGTGACATATCTAAATCTATCATTTTTCTCTTCGCTCAAGACATCTTTTCAATCCATCAATCTCTTCATTAGAGTTATCTTGGGTTATATTTCACCTAAAACCTTCCCTAAGGAATGCTGCGATTGGGGTGCTTATCAATAATCCAAGTTTCCTCCTATTCTCACGATGAAAGATGTTTTCATCTCTCCGTCGCTCTCATGCAAGCAATTGTTTTCGTTTTTGGCAGGTTTTCTCCTCAAGTTCTTGAGATGTTTTCCATAAGCCCTCGACAAGCCTGTTCTTTTCGTTGTTGATTTCCCAACAACTCCGTTCAATCCTTCTTTTTAAGGATGCTCTCCCAAATTCATTTGAGGTAGAACATGTTGTTTTCTTCTCCATTCTTTTCATTGCATTATTTCATTTCTTCCAGAGGCATTGTGATGATGCTCTCTTCACTCATCATCTCGTATTGTGAAGATCATGTTCTTTCCTTTGCTTATCCATTCAACCGGAGTGTCGTGTTTTCATTCGAGTTCTCTCATCTTATCAAGTTTTACCTCCTTTCCCAACCAGAGTGGTGTCTGAAATCTTTCTTACCCCTTGTGCCATTCTTTCAATAGTTCTGGAGGCAGCGTGTTGTTGATTTCATCAAGTATCCTCTCATCTTGTCAAGTTCTTGTTAATTCCTTCCATTTGCGGTCGGAGTGCTCTCCAAATTACATCATTCTTATTCCTTCTCTATCTTGCTTTAACCGGAGTGTTGTCGTAATTGTTCTTTATTGTTCCTGCAAAATCTCGTTTCAACCGGAGCGCTTGCATGTACTTCTTGCCCATTGCAACCCTTTTTCTTATGTCTTTCAACCTACAAGGTTCTAGTAATGTTCCTTGTTTCTCTTTTATAATGGACTGCTCTCAAATTCATTCAACTATGTTGTGTTCTTTCTTTCTTTCAATTTGTTCAACCTCTCAAGGTTCGTGGTTTCACTCATTTGTCAAAGAAGCAACTTTGTTTTACCTCTTCTTTCCTCTTCTGTTTTGCCTCCGGTGCCATCCTAGATATCGGGACGAGATCCTCTCGTAGTGGTGGAGTGTTGTGACGCCCCGAGACCGATGCACCAGGTGTCTTCCAGTTATTCGCTGTTGTTATCTTGTCATTTGCTTGTGTGTTGCATCTTGTCATGTCATCATGTGCATTGCATCATCATGTTTTCAAAACTTGCATCCGTCCCGGCCTCCCCATTCTTTCCGTTGTCCGTTGTGAGCCCAGACACACTTGCACTCGCCCGCGGCATGTCCGAAATAGTATTTTATAAGTGGCCGAAAAATGTTCTCGGAATGGTTTGAAAGTTGGCGTGCGGTGTTGTTTTGTTGTCAGTAGACCGCCTGCCAAGTTTCATCGCATTCGAAGTCCGTTTGATGCCCCAACGGATAACTATAGCGACAATATAGTCGGTCAAACGTCAGACGTTTTCCGTCTCCAGAAACGGTTGCCGGGCTTCCCTTTTTCCTCTCCTCTCAGCCGAAGCCCCTCTACACAGTCCACTACCTACCGCCAGGCCCAACCTAAGCTCTCTCGTCAGCCTGCGGACCTCCTCGCGCGCGCGTTCGAAAGCTGTCCCGGACCCGACCCGGACAGTCACCACCGTTGGGTCCGGATCATCCCCAAACATCTACAAAACATCTCATTTTTCGTATTTGGAATTCCTAACTATGTATTTCTCGACCGTCTGATTTCGATCGGAGGGACGAGGTAGCCCCTAACCTTACCCACTCACTATATAATCAGTCTACTCTAACCCTAAATCCTAGGGAGATGTCCCATCACTCCCATCCCCGCCGCCACTCTCTCGTGATCCATCCCGCCCCCACTTGGTCCCTCGTTTTCAACACCATGCCAACCAGACTCCCGCGCCCCGATCCAAAATCCTCTCATGCTCATGCCAGTCAGCTGGAGAAGCGGCGTCGCCGGAGCTCCGCTGCCCTGCGCGCCCCTGCCTCCCTTCCGGCCTTCTCCTTCCCTTCTCTCCCTCGTTGCTCTCTCTCTCTCTCACCCGGTTCCCTCTCTCTCTCTGGTTCTTCGCGTAGGAGCCGCAGCACCATGGAGCATGGCCGTAGCTCCTTCCTCGACGCTCGTGCCCACTAAGCCCCGCCGCCGCATGGAGACGCCCCGCCATCTCCATCGCTCCCTCGCATCAGCCTGGATCTGGTTCCTCGCCGGAGAACGCCGTCGTCGACAGGACCCCGTCGCCCTCCGCTGCTGCCTTCCCGTCGCCGCCACATCACTAGAGAGCCCAGGCCATGCCTTCCTCTGCTTCAGATCAAGGCACTGGCCGTCGGATCCGCCCCCCCTCAGCGTTAACATTGGGATCCGGCCAATCTTCCCATGCCCCGCCGTCCCGGCCTTCCACCACCGTCGTCCGAAGTCTCGCTGCCGGCCTCTACTTCCTCTGCTTCGAGCACGAGGATGAGCAAGGCGTGCCTCTCGTTGACCCTTTGGATCGACGACCGTGCCAGCGCACACGTCGAACCGCTGTGTGCGTGTGACCCAGATCCGCAGCATCCTATGCGAGGCCCAGAGCTCCAATTCAGCTTGCTGCAGTCCATCAACCGGGCCAAGGCCCATTATGTGAGGAAACCCCCCCAGCACCCATGTCATGTTTTGGCCCGTGGCTTATTTTTTTCCCTGCTGCGATTTTGTCTTTTATCCAGAGATGTCAGTTTTATAGATAAGACCCTCACTTTCATACATTTAATATCTCACAAACTATGCATCACATGTAAAAACTTTATATATAAAATATGACTAGAATATCATCTAGTTTCACAATATCGAACTTTCATCCATGTTTGAAATGCTTAAAATGCTGTTTGTTTAAATTTTGCTAATATGCCATGCTAAAATGATTTAATTCGTAACTAAATAACCATAGCTCCAAACCTAACAAACTTTATATGTAAATGGGGTAGAAAAATGCCTATTTTAACATGGTGCATTTTTCTTGCATGTTTAACACCTCTAAAATTGTGCTTAGGGCAGAACAGTACCAAAACCTAAATATATGCACATGAGGTTTTCCGGACTTGTTGTTTGTTGTTTCGGCCTCATTTAAACTTGCCTAGATAGGTAGTTTTCTTATGCTTCACCCTCTTGCCATGTTTAACAACATTTAATATTGTTGGGTACATAATTGAGAGAGAACTAAATAAGTCATGTGGTGTTTCGTCAATATGCAACTCGTTGCATATTGAGCTCCACTTAATTTGTAGTTTTGTTTGTCCAGTTTGCCTTGCCATGCCTCATAAGACCGGACATGCATCATACTTGGTTGTGCATCATGCCATGTTTATGTGATGGTTGTTTACCATGTTGTTTGCTTCTTTCTGGTGTTGCTTCTTCGGGTTAGTTCCGATAACGTCGCGTTTGTGAGGATCCGTTCGACTACGTCCGTTTGACTTCTTCATGGACTTGTTCTTCTTCGTTGCGGGATTTCAGGCAAGATGACCATACCCTCGAAATCACTTCTATCTTTGCTTGCTAGTTGCTCGCTCTTTTGCTATGCCGCGATACCTACCACTTGCTATATCATGCCTACCATATTGCCATGTCAAGCCTCTAACCCTCCTTTCCTAGCAAACCATTGTTTCGCTATGTTACCGCTTTTGCTCAGCCCCTCTTATAGCGTTGCTAGTTGCAGGTGAAGTTGAAGTTTGTTCCATGTTGGAACATGGTTATGTTGGGATATCACAATATATCTTATTTACCTTAATGCATCTATATACTTGGTAAAGGGAGGAAGGCTCAACCTTATGCCTGGTGTTTTGTTCCACTCTTGCCGCCCTAGCTTCCGTCATACCGGTGTTATGTTCCTTGATTTTGCATTCCTTACGCGGTTGGGTGTTATGGGGACCCCTTGATAGTTCTCTTTGAATAAAACTCCTCCAGCAAGGCCCAACCTTGGTTTTACACTTGCCTCACCACCACCTATTTTTCCCTTGGGAGTCGCACTCTCGAGGGTCATTTTTATTTTAAGCCTCCTAGACCAGTGCTTGTCTAAGTGATGGTCCGAACTAGAGTCCTTTGCAGCGCCACCTCGGGGAAACTTGAGGTTTGGTTTTAGTCGTACGGAGCGCTCATCCGGTGTGCCCTGAGAACAAGATATGTGCAGCTCCTATCGGTATTTGTCGGCACAGCGGGTGGTCTTGCTGGTCTTGTTTTACCATTGTAGAAATGTCTTGTAACCGGGATTCTGAGTCTGATCGGGTCTTGCTGGGAGAAGGAATATCCTTCGTTGACCGTGAGAGCTTGTGATGGGCTAAGTTGGGATACCCCTACAGGGTTTTGAACTTTCGAAAGCCGTGCCCGCGGTTATGGGCAGATGGGAATTTGTTAATGTCCGGTTGTAGAGAACTTGAAACTTAACTTAATTAAAATGAATCAACCGCGTGTGTAGCCATGATGGTCTCTTTCCGGCGGAGTCCGGGAAGTGAACACGGTTCTTGTGTTATGCTTGAACGTAAGTAGTTTCAGGATCACTTCTAGTTCACGACCGTTGCTTTGCTTCTCTTCTCGCTCTTATTTGCGTATGTTAGCCACCATATATGCTAGTGTTTGCTATAGCTCCACCTCACTACCCTTTTCCTACCCATAAGCTTAAATAGTCTTGATCTCGCGGGTGTGAGATTGCTGAGTCCTCGTGACCCACAAATACTTCCAAACAGTTGCAGGTGCCGATGATTCCAGTGTAGGTGACGTATTGAGCTCTATTGGGTGCTCGATGAAGATCTTGTTCGTTGTGTTGTTTTGTTTCCTGTTGATCAGTAGTGGACCCCAGTTGGGACGATCGGGGATCTAGCATTTGGGGTCGTCTTCTTTTACTTTGGTTCCGTAGTCGGACCTTGATTGTATTCTGGATGATGTATGTTTAACTTGTATTTGTGTGAAGTGGAGATTGTAAGCCAACCCTTTATCTCTTCCTTATTCAGTACATGGGATTGTGTGAAGATTACCCCTCTTGCGACAAACCTACCATGCGTCTATGCCTCTAAGTCATGCCACGACACATGGGAGATATAGCCGCATTGTGGGTGTTACATCTCCCCTCTCATTGCTATGCATCTCCTAGATAGATCTTGCGTGATCGTAGGATTTTTTTTGAGATATTGTTGTCGTCGTCCTGAAACATTGAGAATATCGGTTTTTAAATCCCAGTAAATCAAAAACTCACCCAAAAAACATGAAACTTGGCATGGTTTCATGACATGGCACATATATGCCATGGTAAAAAAATGTCGAGTTTGAGAAGAGGCGCACACATTAGTAGCCAACGAAGTCCTTTTTGAAACAAAAAGCTGACACGTTAATATCTTAAATGGTTGTATTATATTAACCATGTCGAAATTTAACCATACTCGGTGGTGTGCATGTAGCTGTTTGATTAGACGGGACGAGCGCGAGAAGTCCGCTGTGCAGGCTTGACGGGACGCATGCGAGCAGTCTGCCGCGCAGGCTCGACGGGACGCGTGCATCATGTTCACCTCGCAGGGTCGATGGGACACGTGCGAGCAGCAAGGCCACCCATGCTCACCGGGAAGCGAGCTCTTTTGTGACGCCCGAATATTTAAGCTACAGTAATTTCCTGTTAACGATGCCATGTCACCACGATTACTATTGTTAACCTCGCGATGCATCAACTCCTTTTCGAATTCAAATTCAAAATTAGGCAAACAATAAAAATTGTTCAAATCAGAAACTAAATTGTTCATTAAATAACAAATATTCCAGAGACAATTCTAAAATTGAAAACAACATTATTGGAATTGGGTAAGTGACTCAAACATCCTCAAACAGTGACTAAAGACAATATTTATCGACCTTTTATTTAATCTAAGTCAAATATGAAATTATGTTTTGCCCAAACTAGTTTTTGGTGCTAGGGTATACTGCATTGCTAATTATGAGCTAGGTCCCTTTTTTTGTAAAAGTCCTTTTGTGGCCAAACTATTTGCAAAACAGAACATGAGAGAAAAGAAACTAAATAAAAAGAAAAAGGAAACAAGTATAAACAAAAAAGGGCAAAGGGACCCCGGGCCTGCTAGGCCTTGGCCCAACTGGCCGGCCCAACCGCACCTCTCCTGGCCTATATGGCCTCTCCCCTGTGACCTAACCCCCGATCCACCGCACTCGCAGCCACTCACCCCCACGTCGATCTCCCCCTCCCCCGATCCAGAATTGGATCGGGCCGCTCGCCGCCGCTCCGAGGCGCCCCAACCCCGCGCCCGCCGGCCCCGTCCCCCCGCATCCGTCGCGCCAGAGCCTTTCTCCCTCCCCCCCCCCCCCCCCCCCCCCCCCCCCCCCCCCCCCCCCCCCCCCCCCCCCCCCCCCCCCCCCCCCGCCGGTGCCTCACCATCCCGGCCGCGTCCAGTGTTACTCCCCGCAGCCCCGGCGAGCGTGCCTGTGCGTGAGGACTACCGCGTCTGCCCCGCAGCTTCTTCGTCTTCCTCGTGCAGCGCCAGCAAGACCACCGGCCGCCGCGCCACGCCCCGCCGAAGCTCACCACCGCCTCACGAGCCATGGCTTCCTCCTCCTCGCCCCATGCTGAGGACGTCATCTCTGTGCCGCGTCCCCCGAGCCTTCCACTCGGCCTCGCACCTACCAGCCCATCCGGCCGCCGGACCTCGCCTGCAGGGTTCCTCCGGCCTCTCCGAGCCCTCCACTGCAATGATGTGAGCATCCGGCTCCCCCTGGCCTCTCACCTCTCTTCGTCGTGCCTCGTAGGCGCCCTGCCGACGAGGCCGTACCTCTGCTGCCTCTCGACGCTGACATGGTGGTCGATTCCGACCGTCCCAGCTCCTGCTAGAAGCTCCAAGGGGTGTGCGGCGAGGCCCTCGTCCGATCCATGACGACTGCCGCTAGAATGTTCGCCGGAGGCGAGCGCACGGTCGTCGCCGGTGCGCTCTGCCTCAATGCTATTACCCTGCTGACGTAGCACTGTGATTAGCACTTAATTACCATGCTAATCAACCCCCCTATGTCATTTACCAGTGGGTCATCCCTACTAATTCCCACTGTTTAATAAACCTGTTAACTAAGTAGACAATAACATGTGGACCCCAGCGCCCAAATAACCCTTCACTTAAAACATGCCCCTGACAGCAGGCCCCAATACTTAATTAGATTAACTGAAACCGTTTAAAACTTTGTTTAACAAAAGGTTCCACTAACATATGGGTCCCACTGCTAAATAAATCCAGTTAGATAAATAGTTTAACTAGCAGTCTATGACATGTGGCCCCCCACATGTGAGTTGGACCAGTCAAACCAATCAACAAGTTGACTGTTGACTGTTGGCTAGTACTGCGTTATTGCTAGTACTGTGTTAGGGCACACCTAGCACCGCGTATTGCTATGTTATGCCTTGTGTTGTTTTGGTTGCTTTGTTGTTATTTATTGTGTTCCCTCTCCGTTACTTCTTTCCGATAGACCTCGAGACAGCCGGCGACCCCCCCCAGTTCGACCACGGTGTTGACGACACGTCCTCCTTGCTAGAGCAACCAGGCAAGCCCCCCCCCCCCTTGATCACCAGATATCGCCTACTCTCCTCTATGGTGCTTTCACTAGAGTAGTGTAGCATGTTACTCCTTTCTGTTAATCCTATTCTGATGCATAGCCTGTCATCGTTGCTACAACTGTTGATACCTTACCTGCAACCCTAAATGCTTAGTATAGGATGCTAGATTATCATCAGTGGCCCTACACTCTTGTCCATCTGCCATGCTATACTACTGGGCCGTGATCACTTTGGGAGGTGATCACGGGCATATGCTATATACTTTATACTATTAAATTACTCATGATACTATTCGGAGATGGGGGCTGAAGGGGCAGGTGGCTCCATCCCGATAGAGGTGGGCCTGGATTCCCGACGGCCCCCGACTGTTACTTTGTGGCGGAGCGACATGGCAGGTTGAGACCACCTAGGAGAGAGGTGGGCCTGGCCCTGGTCGGCGTTCGCGGATACTTAACACGCTTAACGAGATCTTGGTATTTGATCTGAGTCTAGCCACTGGCCTATACGCACTAACCATCTACGCGGGGACAATTATGGGCACTCGACGTCGTGGTATCAGCCGAAGCCTTCGTGACGTCAGCGACTAAGCGGCGCGCGCCGGGTTGGACCGTGTAACGCAACTTCCTTTGTAATGGAGGTTGCTAGGTCTGCTCACCGGCCGCATACGCAACATGCAGGTGTGCAATGGGCGATGGGCCCAGACCCCTGCGCCATAGGATTTAGACCGGTGTGCTGACCTCTCTGTAGTGCCTAGGTAGGGCTACGACATCTTCTGAGTCCAGGCATGACCCAGAAAAGTGTGTCCGGATAAAGGGGATCGAGCGTGTTGGGAAATGTGGTGCACCCCTGCAGGGAAGTTGATCTATTCGAATAGCCGCGTCCCTCGGAAAAAGGAAGACCTGGAGTTGTACCTTGACCTTATGACAACTAGAACCGGATACTTCATAAAACACACCCTTCCAAGTCCCAGATACAACCGGTGGTCGCTCTCTCACAGGGCGACAAGGGGAGGATCATCGGTTAGGATTATGCTATGCGATGTTACTTGGTGAACTTACCATCTTCTCTCTTCTTCTGCTGCAAGATGGAGGTTACCAGAAGTGTAGTCTTCTATAGGACTAGTTATCCCCCTCTTATTCCGGCATTCTGCAGTTCAGTCCACACATGTTACCCCTTTTCCATTTGATACAATGCATACATATGTAGTGTAGCTCCTTGCTTGCGAGTACTTTGGATGAGTACTCACGGTTGCTTTACTCCCCCCTTTCCCCCTTCCTATACCCGATTGCTGCGACCAGACGATGGAGCCCAGGAGCCAGACGCCACCGTCAACGACGACTACTACTACTCGGGAGGTGCCTACTACGTATAGCCCGCTGACACGACCAAGAGTAACTTAGGAGGATCCCAGGCAGGAGGCCTGCGCCTCTTTCGATCTGTATCCCAGTTTGTGCTAGCCTTCTTAAGGCAATCTTGTTTAACTTATGTCTGTACTCAGATATTGTTGCTTCCGCTGACTTGTCTATGATCGAGCTCTTGTATTCGAGCCCTCGAGGCCCCTAGCTTGTAATATGATGCTTGTATGACTTATTTTATTTGTAGAGTTGTGTTGTCATATCTTTCCGTGAGTCCCTGATCTTGATCGTACACATTTGCGTGTATGATTAGTGTACGGTCAAATCGGGGGCATCACAAGTTGGTATCAGAGCCGACTGCCTGTAGGAATCCCCCTTTCACATTCCTTGGCCGAAGTCGACTCTAGACATTACAAAACTTTTACTAACATGGTTGTGTGCCTTACGGGCCCACGTCGCCATCTGGGTGGTATTAGGATCTTTTACTCCTCGATCCTTACTCTGGGACTCTGAACTCTCTTCTATTCAGGTTAAATGATTTTACTAATTCTAACTCTAGGATCTCGTAACTACTCCCTCCCGGAGAGCCCCTTATCACAGATGAACATCGGCTGCACCAGAAGATTTCGAAGTTATTCTCCGATATTCTTTCGAGACTTGTGCCCATTGCTTTTGCAATTCCCTACCACCAAAATATCCTTTTGGATAAATACATACACTTGTCATTTATACAATCATTCCCCATTGGTCTTGTTATTACAAAATACCCCGAAATTCTCTCTGTTGTCTTGAGAATACTTTGTGCCTACTGCCTTGTAGTCCCTTGCCACATAAATACCGCTACGGATAATTGCTCGCACTTGCCGAGTATCCGCACATCCCTAGCTGTTCATGTGTTTCACAAAAGTCCTCAAAATACCATTCGATTTTCTGAAAATCCTCAGCAGCTTATTGCTCTTGAAATTCTTGCTTGCTTGCGTTATGGTTAATCCCATAAGTATAGTAATCTTATTGGCATCCTTTGCCACTATCATTTTGAGTCCGTTGATTCAATAAGTGCGAATGCTCGCAATCCTCAACCAGATCCTAGAATTCATCCTTCCGGCTCAAACGTCATTTTAAACATGAGCTGGTCCTCGACTAATCAAATTGCCGTCGATTGTACCCCTAAGCCTACTCAACTTATCCATCTTTGATCAGAGCATTTGCTTCTGATCCCTTGACTTGGAATTCATAATTCCTTTGCAATTAAGCTTTGAATTAGTCAGTTGTTTTTATCATCTGATCTCCTTGCATTCTTCTTCCTCTGGTTGAGTATCGATGCTCACATCAGATCCCTTGTGGACCACTAGATCTTTTGTTGAAATATCATCCGATAGTGTCCTTCGTATACAAAAACCTCAAGAAGTTCTTTCCCTGATACATAATGCCTTCGGTAAATTGTATCCTCTCGTTTTATCACCCATGCTCTACCTTCGAGCTTGTGTTATTTACTCTTGAACTTTGTGGTATATGTTCCTAAGATGCCCCCATGGGTTGAACCAACGCCTTCCCTAATCCGTGTGAACCCGAAATATTTCACGAGTCATACTTATCAGGTATTGCACCAGGTAAAAACTTTCAACAACTAATGTCATTATTCGAAATACGAGAGGTGAATGAAAGGTTATGCGTTGAAGAAGTGGGAGTCGACCTTGAACCCTATGTTCATGCCCATGGACACGATGTATACCGTATCATGGAAGCTTCTCTTAAAATAATTATCCCCTTCTTATAAGTTCATCTTGTATCTGTGGACGTGGTTCTGACCATGTTTCTCCTGGATTCCATTTCTCGTGCAAGTTTGAGCACTTGTCTTCTGCAGAGCACTACCCTAGTCCAACCTCTACTTTGATCTGTCGTGGAGTATTACCCCCTGGTATCTCGAGATTATCATGGAACTACATAAGTTCTTATGAGTTCTTTATCAGGTGCTACATTCTCACTGATTCGAATTTTTCACGGGCTCTAAGTTATTAAACACTCAAAGACACCGATAACTGACTCGAGTCCGCACCACGATTAAACAACTCTTGGTAACCTTCATTACTTACGAGTTTGAACTCGAACACGTCATTCCTATCCTGCTTGGCTATATCCTTGTCGTGCCGATTTTAATTGTGCTACCTGGTCCTTCTTTCCGGAGCACAATTTTTGACGATGAGCTAACCTTACGTCGATCTCCCTCCTCATATAATTTTGCCATAAAAACAATAAGCTTGATTTCGAGTTTGTATCATATCCCTGGCTCCAATAATATTTTGTTGCATCAGTCCTTTTGCTTGATGCAGTCGCTATTCAATTGCTTGTTCGTGGATCCTCTCGACAACAAATTGTCGTGATCATCATCAACATTTTGACTCCTTCCAGGACATCAATTGAATTCCTGATGAGAAATACCATCCTTGCCCTTGATGATTTTTGTTGTCATCGACAACTTTATTGCCTCCCCTCCAACACAAACTTGTCCGTGTTCTGTGTTATACCTTGAGTTCCTTGCTATCCAGCATTTGTTCTTCTTTACCTTGGAGTATAACCATCTTTTATGTCAAGAATGTCATGAGGATTACTCCACCTCTTATGAATTCTTGGTGTAGTGATACTTCTCACCATCACCATTCTTTCTTGGTCCCCGTGTTGATTCCAACAAGTGAACGTTGTTGTTTGGATTCTTTCCTTCTAGCAACCCTATTGCTTTGAAGTTAATGGTCGACATTTCATTCTTAGACCATTGGTTATTGAATCACCATTCTAACATTGATCATGCTACCTAAGCCCATATATTAGGTGCACCTTTCAACCAATGTTTAATTGAGTATGTTTTCCTTGAGCATATCTCCTTATATCATTTGATCTGACAAATGTTATCTCTTTGTTCATATGATTGTGGAAATCCATGTTTTGGAAATCTCGGTGAATTATCGTTGAGTCCACCAGCCACCTCCTCATCCTCTCCTTGGTTTAATCATGAACTCTTGCTTCAGAACTCGCTTCCATAGTTCATTGCCCGAGAATCTTATAATGTCATCTCGTCAATTGCATTGCACCTTTTTTTCTCAGGCGTCCTGAGTCTGAGGTATCTGGACACCAATTGGATCTGAACCTTGGTCAGGTATGATGGTTGGAACATATTTCCAAGAGTTATAACATTGGTCTTTATATGACTCGGTAAGGTGACGTCATGCCTAGCACACCTGGCCGGAGGACTTGTTGTTACAGTTTCCTCTTAGAAAGGTTAGCCATTCTTCCATGAGGAAATTTTAGGACTTATTCTACAAGTTTTTCCTGATGAATCCTTCGTATATCCAAAGTCTGACCTTTGCTTGAAGACCATGTTAATGCTATCTCGAAGCATGTCTGTGGTACTCTGATTTTCGATAACAACATTTGAAGCACAATGCTAAATTTTCCTTATCAATTATCCAATCATCTTTGTATAGATAATGTCATGAAAATTCTCTCCTCTTACCTAAAGGGTTTTCTATATTATATCCTATCATGGATATCATGTTTTCCTTGTCCTTGGGAAGGATATACACCTGAAATATGTGTTTAAACACATTTTCCTTTCGATTGTTCTGTTTATTCTAATAATCACATTTTCCTTCCCAATGTTTTGTTTAACCTTTCTTGTAATCTAACTCATATAAGAAGCAATAATTCCCTGCTTATGTAAACACCTCGTTGTACAACTGTGTCAGTAAGGCCATGTTACTATTGTTGAAGACATTTTGGTAACCACCGATGGATGAGAACTTTGCCTATTGGTCCGCCTCGTTTCAGCGAGCAGGAAAGTGGTTCTCTTCGTCCCTCACCCTTGGTACCGACGTTGTTGCCGACATAACTGACATGCTACTCTCTGACATGCCTTGCTATCATGACCGTGCAAGATGTCACCGCTCCTAATTTTTAACCCACATGGTGGGCCCATAACCCACTGTTCCACAGGATCGAAACCTGACTCTCCTATTCAACCCTGTTTCTATTGGTTATTCCTCATGCTTGGCTTCGTATTTAATTCACGTGCCACCTTCCTAGTGCTCTATTCTGGTAACAGACGCAATACTTACTTTCGCTGCTCTCAACCCCTTTCTCACTCTGGTTCAGACTTCGAGCAACTATCTATCCTCTTGGAACCTCTTATTGTACCTTTGTACCTTACTCTCGATGTATTTTATATGTTCAACTCAAGAGATAATCTTATGATCATTCATGGGTTAACCCCAGATTATTGCCCTCCTAAGCATTCTGTCGTAGCCGAGCTGCCCCTTACCTATTCATAAGTATGTTGGAGTTCCCGAAGAAAAGGACGACTTCACCATGATGACCTGAAGCAGAGAAATGAAGACATCAACATAATGGATCGACCTCTTCGAGAAGAGCAACCAAGACCGAGAAGATTCGTTAGAATTTCGTAACCAGATCTTTCCCCCTTACAACACCTCTTCAATCTCGGGACGAGATTTCTTGTAGTGAGGGAGAATTGTGACGCCTGGATATTTAAGCTACAGTAATTTCCTGTTAACAATGCCATGTCACCACGATTACTATTGTTAACCTCGCGATGCATCAAATCCCGTTCGAATTCAAATTCAAAATCAGGCAAACAATAAAAGTTGTTCAAATCAGAAACTAAATTGTTCATTAAATAAAAAATATTCTAGAGACAATTCTAAAATTGAAACCAACATTATTGGAATTGGGTAAGTGACTCAAACATCCTCAAACAGTGACTAAAGACAATATTTATCGACCTTTTATTTAATCTAAGTCAAATATGAAATTATGTTTTGCCCAAACTAGTTTTTGGTGCTAGGGTATACTACATTGCTAATTATGAGCTAGGTCCCTTTTTTGCAGAAGTCCTTCTGTGGCCTAACTATTTGCAAATCAGAACATGAGAGAAAAGAAAATAAATAAAAAGAAAAAGGAAACAAGTATAAACAAAAAAAACGGGCAAAGGGACCGCGGGCCTGCTAGGCCTTGGCCCAACTGGCCGGCCCAACCGCACCTCTGCTGGCCTATATGGCCTCTCCCCTGTGACCTAACCCCCGATCCACCGCACTCGCAGCCACTCACCCCCACATCGTTCTCGCCCTCCCCCGATCCAGAATTGGATCGGGGCGCTTGATGCCGCCGCCGCTCGGAGGCGCCCCAACCCCGCGCCGCGCCACGCCTCCGTCCTCCCCCGCATCCGTCGCGCCAGAGCCTTTCTCCCCCCCCCCCCCCCGCCGGTGCCTCACCACCATGGCCGCGTCCGACGCTACTCCCCGCAGCCCCGGCGAGCGCGCCTGTGCGCGAGGACTGCCGCGTCTGCCCCGCAGCTTCTTCGTGTTCCTCGTGCAGCGCCTGCAACACCACCGGCCGCCGCCGTCATCGCCACGCCCCGTCGAAGCCCACCACCGCCTCGCGAGCCATGGCTTCCTCCTCCTCGCCCCATGCTGAGGACGTCGTCTCTGTGCCGCGTCGCCCGAGCCTTCCACGCGGCCTCGCACCTGCCGGCCCATCCGGCCGCCGGACCTCGCCGGCAGGGTTCCTCCGGCCTCCCCGAGCCCTCCTCTACAACGATGTGAGCATCCGGCTCCCCCTGGCCTCTCCCCTCTCTTCGTTATGCCTCGTAGGCGCCCTGTCGACGCCGACGTGGTGGTCGATTCCGACTGTCCCAGCTCCTGCTAGAAGCTCCAGTGGGTGTGCGGCGAGGCCCTCGTCCGATCCATGACGACCGCCGCTAGAATGTTCGCCGGAGGCGAGCGCACGGTCGTCGTCGGTGCGCTCTGCCTCAATGTCGTTACCCTGCTGACGTGGCACTGCGATTAGCACTTAATTACCATGCTAATCAACCCCCCTATGTCATTGACCAGTGGGTCATCCCTGCTAATTCCCACTGTTTAATAAACCTGTTAACTAAGTAGACAATAACATGTGGACCCTAGCGCCCAAATAACCCTTCACTTAAAACATGCCCCTGACAGTAGGCCCCAATACTTAATTAGATTAACTAAAACCGTTTAAAACTTTGTTTAACAAAAGGTTCCACAAACACATGGGTCCCACTACTAAATAAATCTAGTTAGATAAATAGTTTAACTAGCAGTCTATGACATGTGGCCCCCCACATGTCAGTTGGACCAGTCAAACCAGTCAACAAGTTGACTGTTGGCTAGGCAGTCAACAGGACCCATCTATCAGTCAAATAGTCATATCCCTGGGTACACTTATGTGTACCCGTAGCATATAGTATTTAATATAATTTCGAATTAACTTAACTATAGAATTTCAGAAATCAATTTAGACTTTGAAAAATCATAGAAAATAAACCGTAGCTCGGATGGAAAAACTTTGTACATGAAAGTTGCTCGGAACGATGAGATGAACCCGGATACGTAGCCCGTTCATCTGCCACGTATCCCTAGCATAGCTAACATGCAACTCTCCACCTCCAGTTCATCTGTCCAAAAACACGAAACACCAGGAATCCTTTCCTAGATGTTTCCCCCCTTTCCCGGTATCACCTAGTACTCCGTTAGGGCACACCTAGCACCGCGTATTGCTATGTTATGCCTTGTGTTGTTTTGGTTGCTTTGTTATTTATTGTGTTCCCCCTCCGTTACTTCTTTCCGATAGACCCCGAGACTGCCGGCGCCCCCCTCCCCCCCAGTTCGACTACGATGTTGACGACACGTCCTCCTTGCTAGAGCAACCAGGCAAGCCCCCCTTGATCACCAGATATCGCCTACTCTCCTCTATACTGCTTGCATTAGAGTAGTGTAGCATGTTACTGCTTTTCGTTAATCCTATTTTTATGCATAGCCTGTCATCGTTGCTACAACTGTTGATACCTTACCTGCAACCCTAAATGCTTAGTATAGGATGCTAGATTATCATCAGTGGCCCTACACTCTTGTCCATCTGCCATGCTATACTACTGGGCCGTGATCACTTTGGGAGGTGATCACGGGCATATGCTATATACTTTATACTGTTACATTACTCATGATACTGTTCGGAGATGGGGGCTGAAGGGGCAGGTGGCTCCATCCCGGTAGAGGTGGGCCTAGGTTCCCGACGGCCCCCGACTGTTACTTTGTGGCGAAGCGACAGGGCAGGTTGAGACCACCTAGGAGAGAGGTGGGCCTGGCCCTGGTCGGCGTTCGCGGATACTTAACACGCTTAACGAGATCTTGGTATTTGATCTGAGTCTGGCCACAGGCCTATACACACTAACCATCTATGCGGTGACAGTTATGGGCACTCGACGCCGTGGTATCAGCCAAAGCCTTCGTGACGTCAGCGACTGAGCGGCGCGCGCCGGGTTGGACCGCGTAACGCAACTTCCTTTGTAATGGAGGTTGATAGGTCTGCTCACCGGCCGCATACGCAACATGCAGGTGTGCAATGGGCGATGGGCCCAGACCCCTGCGCCATAGGATTTAGACCGGCGTGCTAACCTCTCTGTTGTGCCTAGGTAGGGCTGCGACGTGTTGATCTTTCGAGGCCGGGCATGACCCAGAAAAGTGTGTGCGGACAAAGGGGATCGAGCGTCTTGGGAAATGTGGTACACCCCTGCAGGGAAGTTGATCTATTCGAATAGCCGTGTCCCTCGGAAAAAGGACGACCTAGAGTTGTACCTTGACCTTATGACAACTAGAACCGGATACTTCATAAAACACACCCTTCCAAGTGCCAGATACAACCGGTGGTCGCTCTCTCATAGGGCGACAAGGGGAGGATCATCGGTTAGGATTATGCTATGCGATGTTACTTGGTGAACTTACCATCTTCTCTCTTCTTCTGCTGCAAGATGGAGGTTACCAGAAGCGTAGTCTTCTATAGGACTAGTTATCCCCCTCTTATTCCGGCATTCTGCAGTTTAGTCCACATATGTTACCCCTTTTCCATTTGATACAAATGCATACATATGTAGTGTAGCTCCTTGCTTGCGAGTACTTTGGATGAGTACTCACGGTTGCTTTACTCCCCCTTTCCCCCCTTCCTATACCTGATTGCTGCGACCAGACGATGGAGCCCAGGAGCGAGACGCCACCGTCGACGACTACTACTACTCGGGAGGTGCCTAGTACGTGTAGCCCACTGACGACGACCAAGAGTAACTTAGGAGGATCCCAGGCAGGAGGCCTGCGCCTCTTTCGATCTGTATCCCAGTTTGTGCTAGCCTTCTTAAGGAAATCTTGATTAACTTATGTCTGTACTCAGATATTCTAGCTTCCGCTGACTTGTCTATGATCGAGCTCTTGTATTCGAGCCCTCGAGGCCCCTGGCTTGTAATATGATGCTTGTATGACTTATTTTATTTGTAGAGTTGTGTTGTGATATCTTCCCGTGTGTCCCTGATCTTGATCGTACACATTTGCGTGTATGATTAGTGTATGGTCAAATCGGGGGCGTCACATCTTTGACCTCCATGCACCAGCCGCCGCCTGCCTCGCTCACAACTTCTTCATTAATGGGTTAATAAAAGCACCTGGACGGAGGGTGTTTTCTTGTGATCCCATGGTAGAATTTTCTTTGTTCGTGTTTTCAACTCGTATTATGCCCTAATTTAAATTGCCACATAGGGAAACGAATAATACGACCATAATTAAAATGGCAACGGATAATGAAAAATTTACAAGGGCGCAGATAATAGTTGTCTTACATATTCTAGATAATTTAAAATGCCACATGCGGCAAAGCTGGGAAGACACGAGGGCAAGAGAAGAAGGAAATTGCAGACAACAATCTAGGTCGTTACTGTCTCTACTCGTCGATGGATCGCCGGGCGACGACATCCTCGAGCTTCTTCAATTCCTCATGACTTTGCTTGGAAGAAACCATGGATTCCTCCACCTCCTGCTCGCACTCGATCCGGGGCTTCCTCAAGTCACCCATCAATTCCTCGATGACTGCTGTCAGCGTCATCCCCGAGGCACTACTCTGCTCATGCAACATCTTCCAGCTGGCGGCCTCCTCCTCCTTTTGGGCGAGCGCCTTGAGGAGCTTCGCATTGTCACCCATGATTTGCTTGACGAGGCCGGTCTCCTTGTCAATCGAGGCATCGCTGATCTTGAGCAGCTTCATCAAGCTGTCGACTAACTCCTGCTGCATAGTGACGCCAGCGAGAATGTCATCATCGCCGACAAAGGACTTCAGGAATGCCGGCTCGTCGCGATGGCCGATGTCGCGAATGCGCTTGTGAGAGCCCTCGCGTGCCCACGAGAGCTCGTTCGAGGGCTCCACAGCGCGCCAGGACATCTCTGCTATGGCTGCGGCGGGACCTCTCTAGTGCTTCTGCGGCCTTGGTCTTTGCTGCCTGGTTATATGTCCACCCTAAACTCCTCCTACCGGTCATGGCGGAACGACTTGATAGGAAAGACCAGTTTTGTGGGTGATGAGGAGAGGAACTGTGAAGTAATCTCGAGTGGGTAGTTTTTATAGCCCGGTGCTAAGTGTGAACACATATTAGTTTGATAGGTGTGAACAGATTTGCAATTACTTATTGTGTTGTAATCTGCAATGTTAAGAGAAACAAGGTCAAAATTTATTGATGGCAAAAGGTTGACCAAGTGGTTGCTCACCGTTGAGGCGGCCACAACGCGCTCTGCTCACGTCCGTCCGCGTGTTTTGCTCGCCATTGAGCTGGCCGCGGAACACTCCGCTCTGGCGTCCCTATGCGCGCTCTGCTCGCCGTTGAGGCAAATTTACACAATGGCAACAGTTAATAATTCTTAATAATTGTCTTACATATTCAGGATAATTTAAAATGCCACATGTGGCAAGGCCCAAAACACTCACGACCTACATATGCATACAATTATAATAAAATATAAGCTAAAAGGATGAGCTGGCGGCCTTCCGATGATGGTCTTCTCGGACTCCATGATCAGCATAGCACCCTTGCGGCCCTATGTGTAACTTACTAATCATTGCACACCAGTACTCGCAGACGCATTGTGTGCGATATTCCTAGCCACCGGAAGCAACTAGTTTGCATTTTTCGAAGTTTTTTGTACACATAGAATTGCACACGAACTAACTGTATTAACCATCTGTGTTGTAATTTCTCATCGCAAACAGTTCATCCGGGTCGGCTATTTGCCACATATCACACACATCTTGTTAACTTGAACTGTTTCTATTGTGTTCGCTAATCAAAAATAGTTTGTCCGAGTGAACCATATGTCCTATATCACACACACCTTGATCTGGCTAACCATTTCTGTTGCACTCCCTAATAGCAAACAGTTCATCGGAGCAAACTGTATGCCATATATCGCACACACATTGATATGGCTACCCGTTTCTGTTGTTCCGCCTCATCGCAAACAGTTCGAATGGCTTAACCGTGTGCCCTGAATCGCACACGCAACTAAAATCTGAACCGTGTTTGATGACTCCGCGATAGCAAAAGTTTTGCACCTTTTTTGATGGTTTTTTACATCCCCGTTTGTGATTAATGCATCGCACACAGTTTCGTCAAAGGGTCTCTGATCATAGTGTTGCGTTAGCAGCATCCTGCAGTAGTGACTGATCCATTTTGAACTCCTCCAAAATCCTGTTAAGGTATGTACTCATTGAAAGTCTTATCAAGCATCTTGATCTATCTCCATAGATCTTGATGCCTAATATGTAAGCAGCTTTACTCAGGTCTTCCATTGAAAAATTCTTATTCAAGTATCCTTTTATGCTATCCAGAATTTCTAAATCATTTCCAATCAACTATATGTCATCCACATATAATATTAGAAATGCTATAGAGCTCCCACTCACTTTCTTGTAAATTCAAGCTTCTCCAAATGTCTGTATAAAACCATATGCTTTGATCACCTCATCAAAGCGTATATTCCAACTCCGAGATGCTTGCACCAGTCCATAGATGGATCGCTGGAGCTTGCACACTTTGTTAGGACCTTGAGGATTGAAAAAATCTTCTCGTTGCATCATATACGACTCTTCTCTAAGAAATCCATTAAGGAATGCAGTTTTGACATCCATTTGCTATATTTCATAATCATAAAATGCGGCAATTGCTAACATGATCCGGACAGACTTAAGCATCGCTACAGGTGAGAAAGTCTCATCCTAATCAACTCCTTGAACTTGATGAAAACCTTTCATGACAAGTCGAGCTTTGTATACAGTAACATTACCATCAGCGCTAGTCTTGTTCTTGAAGATCCATTTATTCTCTATGGCTCGCCGATCATCGGGCAAGTCCACCAAAGTCCACACTTTGTTCTCATACATGGATCCTATCTCAGATTTTATGGCCTCAAGCCATTTACCAGAATATGGGTTCATCATAGCTTCTTCATAGTTCGTAGGTTCGCCATGGTCTAGTAACATGACTTCTAGAACAGGATTACCGTACCACTCTGGTGCGGATCGTGCTCTGGTTGACCCACGAGGTTCAGTAGTAACTCGATCTGAAGTTTCATGATCATTATCATTAGCTTCCTCTCTAGTTGGTGTAGGCATCACGGAACAGATTTCTTTGATGTTCTACTTTCCAAATTGAGAGAATGTACAGTTACCTCATCTAGATCTACTTTCCTCCCACTCACTTCTTTCGAGAGAAACTCCTTCTCTAGAAAGGTTCCATTCTTGGCGACAAAGATCTTGCCTTCGGATCTGTGGTAGAAGGTGTACCCAATTATTTCCTTAGGGTATCCTATGAAGACACACTTCTCCGATTTGGGTTCGAGCTTATCAGGCTGAAGCCTTTTGACATAAGTGTCGCAACCCCAAACTTTAAGAAACGACAGCTTAGGTTTCTTGCCAAACCACAGTTCATACGGTGTTGTCTCAACGGATTTAGATGGTGCCCTATTTAATGTGAATGCAGTTGTCTCTAATGCATAACCCCAAAACGATAGTGGTAAATCGGTAAGGGACATCATAGATCGCACCATATCTAATAAAGTAGGTTACGACATTCAGCACACCATTATGCTGTGGTGTTCTAGGTGGCGTGAGTTGTGAAACTATTCCACATTGTTTTAAATGAAGGCCAAACTCGTAATTCAAATATTTGCCTCCGCGATCAGATCATAGAAACTTTATTTTCTTGTTATGATGATTCCCCACTTCACTCTGAAATTCTATGAACTTTCAAAATGTTTTAGACTTGTGTTTCATGAAGTAGATATTCACATACCTACTCAAATCATCTGTGACGGTGAGAAAATAACGATACCCACCATGTGCTTCAACACTCATCGGACCGCATAAATCAGTATGCATTATTTCCATTAAGTCACTAGCTCGCTCCATTGTTCTGGAGAACGGAGGGTTAGTCATATTACCCATGAGGCATGGTTCACAAGTATCAAGTAAATCATAATCAAGTGATTCCAAAAGTCCATCTGCATGGAGTTTCTTCATGTGCTTTACACCAATATGACCTGAACGGCAGTCCCACGAGTATGTTGCACTATCATTATCAACTTTGCATCTTTTGGCATCAATATTATGAATATGTGTATCACTATGATTGAGATTCAATAAACCATTCAAATTGGGTGTATGACCATAGAAGGTTTTATTCATGTAAATAGAACAAAAATTATTCTCGGACTTAAATGGATAAACATATTGCAATAAACATGATCCAATCTTATTCATGCTCAACGCAAACACCAAATATTTAGGTTCAACACTAATCGAGAAGGTAGAGGGAGTATGCGATGGTGATCTTATCAACCTTGGAATCACACACATCGTCACCTCGCCCTTAACTAGTATCTGTTCATTTTGCAACTCCTATTTCGAGTTACTAATCTTAGCAACTAAACCGGTATCAAATACCTAGGGGCTACTACAAATACTAGTAAGGAACACATCAATAACATGTATATCAAATATACCTTTGTTCACTTTGGGGCAGTTCCGCTTCTAGTGACCATTTCCTTTGTAGTAGAGGCACTCAGTTTCAGTCTTGGGTCCAGCTATGGGCTCCTTCATGGGAGCGGCCACTTGCTTGCCATTCTTCTTGAAGTTCCATTTGCTTTCCCTTGCCGTTTTTCTTAAAACTAGTTGTCTTGTTTACCATCAACACTTGATGCTCTTTCTTTATTTCTACCTTCGCCGATTTCAGCATCGCGAAGAGCTCAGGAATCATTTCCGTCATCCCTTGCATATTATAGTTCATCACTAAGTTCTAGTAGCTTGGTGATAGTGACTAGAGAACTTTGTCAATCACTATCTTATCTGGAAGATTAACTCCCACTTGATTCAAGCGATTGTAGTACCCAGACATTCTGAGCACATGCTCACTGGTTGAGCTATTTTCCTCCATCTTGTAGGCAAAGTACTTGTCAGAGGTCTCATACCTCTCGACATGGGCATGTGTCTGAAATACCAATTTCAGCTCTTGGAACATCTCATATGCTCCGTGGTGTTCAAAACGTTTTTGAAATCCCGGTTCTAAGCCTTAAAGCATGGTGCAGTAAAACTATTAAGTACTTATCATATCGAGCTTGCCAAACATTTATAACGTTTGCTTCTGCTCCCGCAATAGGTCTGTCACCTAGCGGTGAATCAAGGACATAATACTTCTGTGTAGCAATGAGGATAATCCTTAGATCACGGACCCAATCCGCATCATTGCTACTATCATCTTTCAACTTATTTTTCTCTAGGAACATATTGAAAATAAGGGAGCTATATCACGAGCTATTCATCTACAACATAGATTTAGAAATACTATCAGCACTAAGTTCATGATAAATTAAGTTCAATTAGATTACTAATGAACTCCCACTTAAATCAACATCCCTCAAGTTGTCTAAGTGATACATGTTCCATCTCAACTAACCCATGTCCGATCATCACATGAGATGGGGTAGTCATCAATGGTGAACATCTCTATGTTGATCATATCTACTATATGACTCATGTTCGACCTTTTGGTCTCCAGTGTTCCGAGGCCATGTCTGTACATGCTAGGCTCGTCAAGTTTAACCCAAATATTTTGCATGTGCAAAATTGTCTTGCACCCGTTGTATGTGAACGTAGAGTCTATCACACCCGATCATCACGTTGTGTCTCAACATACGAACTATCACAATGGTGCATACTCAGGGAGAACACTTTTATCTTAAAATTTAATGAAGGGACCATCTTACAATGCTACTGCCGTACTAAGCTAAATAAGATGCATAAAAGATAAACATCACATGCAATCAAAATATGTGACATGATATTGCCATCATCATCTCGTGCTTTTGATCTCCATCTCCAAAGCATCGTCATGATCTCCATCGTCACCAGCTCGATAGCTTGAACTCCATCGCTGCGTCGTGGTCGTCTCGACAACTATTGCTTCTACAACTATCACTAATCCATAGTGATAAAGTAAAGCAATTACATGGTGTTTGCATTTCGTACAATAAAGAGAAAACCATGAGGCTCCTGCTGGTTGCCGATAACTTTTACAAAACATGATCATTTCAGATAATAACAGATATCACATCATGTCTTGACCATATCACATCACAACATGCCCTGCAAAAACAAGTTAGACGTCCTCTACTTTGTTGTTGCAAGTTTTACGTGGCTGCTACGAGCTTCTAGCAAGAACCGTTCTTACCTACGCATCAAACCACAACTGTGTTTCGTCAAGTTTGATGTTTTAACCTTTTTAAGGACCGGCCGCAGTCATATTCGATTCAACTAAAGTAGGAGAAACAGACACCCGCCAGCCACCTCTATGCAAAACTAGTTGCATGTCTGTTGGTGGAACCGGTCTCATGTACATGGACATGTAAGGTTGGTCCGGGCTGCTTCATCCCACAATACCGCCGAATCAAAATAAGATGTTGGTGGTAAGCAGTTTGACTATCACCGTCCACAACTCTTTGTGTTCTACTCGTGCATATCATCTACGCATAGACCTGGCTCTTGATGCCAATGTTGGTAAACATTGAATGGAAAACATAAAAAATTATACGCACACAAAATGATCTATCCATGGAGATGCATAGCAACGAGGGGCAGAGTGTGTCTACGTACCATCGTAGACCGTAAGCGGAAGCGTTTGACAACGCGGTTGATGTAGTCGAACTTCTTCTAGCTCCGACTAATCAAATACCGAACGCACAACACTGATACGTCCATTTTGCATCATGCTTTTATATCGATATTTATTGCATTATGGGCTGTTATTACACATTATGTCACAATACTTATGCCTTTTCTCTCTTATTTTACAAGGTTTACATGAAGAGGGGGAATGCCGACAGCTGGAATTCTGGGCTCGAAAAGGAGAAAATATTAGAGACCTATTCTGCACATCTCCAAAAGTCCTGAAACTCCACGGGAAATATTTTCAGAATATATAAAAAATATTGGGCGAAAGAAGTACCAGAGGGGGGCCACCCACCGTCCATGAGGGTGGGGGGCGCAGCCTACCCCCCTAGGCGCGCCCCCTGCCTCGTGGGCCCCCTGGTGGACCTATGATGACCATCTTTGGCTATATGGAGTCTTTCGTCAAGGAAAAAATCATTAGTAAGCTCATGTGACAAAACTCCGCCGCCACGAGGCGGAACCTTGGCGGAACCAATATAGGGCTCCGATAGAGCTGTTCTATCAAAGAAACTTCCCTCCGGGAGGGGGAAACCATCACCATCGTCATCACCAACGACCTCTCATCGGGAGGGGGTTAATCTCCATCAACATCTTCACCAGCACCATCTCATCTCAAACCCTAGTTCATCTCTTATATCCAATCTTTGTATCCAAACCTCAGATTGGTATCTGTGGGTTGCTAGTAGTGTTGATTACTCCTTGTAGTTGATGCTAGTTGGTTTGCTTGGTGGAAGATCATATGTTCAGATCGATTATGCATATTAATAGCCCTCTTATTATGAACATTAATATGCTTTGTGACTAGTTACGTTTGTTCCTGAAGACATGGGAGAAGTCTTGCTATGAGTAGTCATGCGAATTTGGTATTCGTTCGATATTTTGATGAGATGTATGTTGTCTTTCCTCTAGTGGTGTCATGTGAACATCAACTATATGACACTTCACCATTGTTTAGGCCTAGAGGAAGGCATTGGTAGGTAATAAGTAGATGGTGGGTTGCTAGAGTAACAGAAGCTTAAACCCTAGTTTATGCGTTACTTCGTAAGGGGCTGATTTGGATCCATATGTTTCTTGCTATGGTTAGGTTTACCTTAATACTTCTGTTGTAGTTGCGGATGCTTGCAATAGGGGTTAATCATAAGTGGGATGCTTTTCCAAGGAAGGGAAGTACCCAAGAACCGGTCCACCCACATATCAAATTATGAAAGTACCGAACGCGAATCATATGAACGTGATGAAAACTAGCTTGACGATAATTCCCATGTGTCCTCGGGAGCGTTTTCCTTTGTATAAGAGTTTGTCCAAGCTTGTCCTTTTCTACAAAAAGGATTGGGCAATATTGCTGCACCTTATTTACTTTTATTACTTGTTACTCATTACAAATTACCTTATCACAAAACTATCTGCTATCGATAATTTCAGTGCTTGCAGAGAATACATTGCTGAAAACCGCTTATCATTTCCTTCTACTCCTTGTTGGGTTCCACACTCTTACTTATCGAAAGGGTACGATAGATCCCCTACACTTGTGGGTCATCAAGACTCTTTTCTGGCACCGTTGCCGGGGAGTGAAGCGCCTTTGGTAGGTGGAATTTGGCAAGGAAAATTTATAGTGTGTTGAAATTTACTGTCACTTGTTACTATGGAACATAATCCTTTGAGGGGCTTGTTCGGGGTATCTTCACCCTGACCAGTAGAGCAAAGAGTTGCTCCTGAACCAACTGAACCTATTGAAAATGTTTACTTTGAAATCCCTTCGGGTATGATAGAGAAACTGCTAGATAATCCTTTCACAGGTGATGGAACATTACATCCCGATTTGCACCTAATCTATGTGGATGAAGTTTGTGGATTATATAAGCTTGCATGTATGCCCGAGGATGTTATCAAGAAGAAGGTCTTCCCTTTATCTTTGAAGGGAGAGGCATTGACATGGTTTAGGCTATGTGATGATATGGGATCATGGAATTACACCCGATTGAAATTGGAATTTCATTAGAAGTTTTATCCTATGCATCTTGTTCATCGTGATCGTAATTATATATATAATTTTTGGCCTCGCGAAGGAGAAAGCATCGCTCAAGCTTGGAGGAGGCTTAAGTCAAAGTTATATTCATGCCCCAATCATGAGCTCTCAACAGAAATGATTATTCAAAAGGTTTATGCTCGACTTTCTCTCAGTAATCGCTCCATGCTCGATACTTCTTGTACTGGATCTTTTATGATGAAGACTATTGAATTCAAATGGGATTTATTGGAAAGAATTAAATGCAACTCTGAAGATTGGGATCTTGACAAAGGTAAGGAGTCAGGTATAACACCTAAGTTTGATTGTTTTAAATCTTTTATGGATACCAATGCTTTTCGTCAATTTAGCACTAAATATGGACTTCACTCTGAGATAACAGCTTCTTTCTGTGAATCCTTTGCTACTCATGTTGATCTCCCTAAGGAGAAGTGGTTCAAATATAATCCTCCCATTGAAGTAAAAGTAGTTGCACCTATTAAAGTTGAAGAAAATACTATCACTTATAATGATCCTATTGTTCCTACTGCTTATATTGAGAAACCACCTTTCCCTGTTAGAATAAAGGATCATGCTAAAGCTTCAACTGTGGTCCACAAAAGTAATATTAAGACACCCAAACCCCCTGAGAAAATTAAAGTTTAACCTAGTGTTGCTATGGTTAAAGATCTCTTGGCAGATAATATTGATGAGCATGTTATTTACTTCTGTGATGAAGCTGCTAGAATTGCTAGACCTGATACTAAAAATAAACATAGACCTGTTGTAGGCATGCCTGTTATTTCTGTTAAAATAGGAGATCATTTCTATCATGGCTTATGTGATATGGGTGCTAGTGCAAGTGCAATACCTCATTCCTTATACAAAGAAATTATGCATTATATTGCACCTGCTAAGATAGAAGAGATAGATGTTACAATTAAGCTTGCTAATAGAGATACTATTTCACCCGTTGGGATTGTTAGAGATGTTGAAGTCTTGTGTGGGAAGGTTAAGTATCCTGCTGATTTTCTTGTTCTTGGTTCCCCACAAGATAGCTTTTGTCCCATTATATTTGGAAGACCCATCTTGAATACTATTTAGGGGATATGTCTCATGAATTTAATTTTGCTAAATTTCGTAGACAACCCCATGATAAAGAATTACCTAGTAAAGATGAAATTATTGGTCTTGCTTCTATTGCCGTGCCTCCTAGTGATGCTTTAGAACAATATTTGCTAGACCATGAAAATGATATGTTTATGAATGAAAGAAGGGAAAAAGATGAAGTATTCTTTAAAGAAGGACCTATTTTTAAACATAACTTGCCTATTGAAATTCTAGGGGATCCTCTTCCACCCAAGGGTGATCCCGTGTTTGAGCTTAAATCATTATCTGATACTCTTAAATATGCTTATCTTGATGAGAAATAGTTATATCCTGTTATTATTAGTGCTAACCTTTCAGAGCATGAAGAAAAGAAATTATTGAAAACTCTGAAGAAGCATCGTGCTGCTATTGGATATACTCTCGATGATCTTAAGGGCATTAGTCCCACTCTATGCCAGCACAAAAATAAAACTGGAGAAAGACGCGAAACCGGTTGTTGATCACCAACGAAAGTTAAATCCTAAGATGAAAGAAGTGGTATGAAAAGAAATACTAAAGCTTCTGGAGGCAGGTATAATTTATCCCGTTGTTGATAGTCAGTGGGTAAGTCCTTTCCATTGTGTCCCTAAGAAGGGAGGTATTACTGTTGTTCCTAATCATAAAGATGAATTGATCCCACAAAGAATTGTTACAGGTTATAGAATGGTAATTTGTTTCTGCAAATTAAATAAAGCTACTAAAAAGGATCATTATCCTTTACCTTTTATTGATCAAATTCTAGAAAGATTATCGAAGCATACACATTTTTGCTTTCTAGATGGTTATTCTGGTTTCTCTCAAATACCTGTGTCAAAAGAGAATCAAGAAAAGAGAATTTTTACTTGCCCTTTCGGTACCTTTGCTTATAGACGTATGCCTTTTGGTTTATGTAATGCACCAGCTACCTATCAAAGATGTATGACTGCTACATTCTCCAACTTTTGTGAAAATATTGTTGAGGTATTCATGGATGATTTCTCCATTTATGGGACTTATTTTGATGATTGCTTAAGCAACCTTGATCGAGTTTTGCAGAGATGTGAAGAAACTAATCTTGTTTTGAATTGGGAGAAGTGCCACTTTATGGTTAATGAAGGTATTGCCTTGGGGCATAAAATTTCTGAAGGAGGTATTGAAGTTGATAAAGCTAAAGTTGATGCTATTGAAAAGATGCCATGTCCTAAGGACATTAAAGGTATAAGAAGTTTCCTTGGTCATGCCGGTTTTTATAGGAGGTTCATTAAGGACTTTTCTAAAATTTCTAGGCCTCTGACTAATCTCTTACAAAAAGATGTTCCTTTTGTCTTTGATGATGATTGTGTAGAAGCATTTGAAATACTTAAGAAAGCTTTGATTTCTGCACCTATTGTTCAGCCTCCTGATTGGAATTTACCATTTGAAATTATGTGTGATGCTAGTGATTATGCTGTAGGGGCTGTTCTGGGACAAAGAGTTGATAAGAAATTAAATGTTATCCAATATGCTAGTAAAACACTAGACAGTGCCCAGAGAAATTATGCTACCACTGAAGATGAATTTTTAGCAGTTGTATTTTCTTGTGATAAGTTCAGACCTTATATTGTTGATTCTAAAGTACCTGTTCCACTGATCATGCTGCTATTAAATATCTTATGGAAAAGAAAGATGATAAACCTAGACTTATTAGATGGGTTCTCTTTCTTCAAGAATTTGATTTGCATATTATTGATAGAAAGGGAGCTGCGAACCCCATTGCAGATAACTTGTCTAGATTAGAGAATGTTCTTGATAACCCACTACCTATTGATGATAGCTTCCCTGATGAACAACTAGCTGTCATAAATGCTTCTCGTACTGCTCCATGCTATGCTGATTATGCTAATTATATTGTTGCTAAATTTATACCATCTAGTTTCACATACCAACAAAAGAAAAAAATTCTTCTATGATTTAAGACATTACTTTTGGGATCACCCACATCTTTATAAATAAGGAGTGGATGGTGTTATTAGACGTTGTGTACCTGAGCATGAACATGAACAGATCCTACGCAAGTCTCACTCCGAGGCTTATAGAGGACACCACGCTGGAGATAGAACTGCACATAAGGTATTGCAATCCGGTTTTTATTGGCCTACTCTCTTCAAGGATGCCCATAAGTTTGTTTTGTCTTGTGATGAATGTCAAAGAATTGGTAATATTAGTAGACGTCAAGAAATGCCTATGAATTATTCACTTGTTATTGAACCATTCGATGTTTGGGGCTTTGATTATATGGGACCGTTTCCTTCCTCTAATGGGTATGCAGATATTTTAGTTGCTGTTGATTATGTTACTAAGTGGGTAGAAGCTATTCCAACTAGTAGTCATGATCATAACACCTCTATAAAGATGCTTAAAGAAGTTATTTTTCCGAGGTTTGGAGTCCCTAGATATTTAATGACTGATGGTGGTTCACAATTTATTCATGGTGCTTTGTGTAAAATGCTTGCTAAGTATGATGTTAATCATAGAATTGCGTCCCCATATCATCCACAGTCTAGTGGTCAAGTAGAACTGAGAAATAGAGAGCTTAAATTAATTTTGCAAAAGACTGTTAATAGATCTAGAAATAATTGGTCCAAGAAACTTGATGATGCATTATGGGCTTATGGAACTGCATACAAAAATCTATGGGTATGTCTCCATATAAAATGGTTTATGGTAAAGCATGTCACTTACCTCTTGAACTAGAACATAAGGCATATTGGGCATTAAAGAGCTCAATTATGATTCCAAACTTGCCGGTGAGAAGAGGCTTTTTGAAATTAGCTCACTTGATGAATGCAGAACCCAGGCTTATGAGAATGCCAAACTGTTTAAAGAAAAATTTAAAAGATGGCATGATAAAAGGATACAAAAACGCGAGTTTAATATAGGTGATTATGTATTGCTATACAACTCTCGTTTAAGATTTTTTTCAGGAAAACTCCTCTCTAAATGGGAAGGTCCTTACGTCATCAAGGAGGTCTATCGTTCCGGTGCCATAAAAATCAACAACTTCGAAGGCACAAATCCGAGGGTGGTGAACGGTCAAAGAATCAAACATTATATCTCAGGTAATCCTGTAAATGTTGAAACTAATGTTATTGAAACCGTGACCCCGGAGGAATACATAAGGGACACTTTCCAGAACATTTCAGACTCCGGAAAGGAATAGGTACATGGTACGGTAAGTAAACCGACTCCAAAACAGTTCTAACGACAATTTCCCCCCTTTTTGAATATTTAAGAAAATAGGAAAATAAGAAGCAGTCTGCGAAGGACACGAGGCTTCCACGAGGGTGGAGGGTGCGCCCTACCCCCCTGGGCGCGCCCCTGCCTCATGGGCACCTCGTGTGCTCTCCGGACTCCATTTTCTTGCACAATACTTCTTTTGATCGGCAAAACATCATTATATAATCTCCCGAAGGTTTTGACCACCATACCACGCAAACATTCTCTATTTTTGTTTCGAGTTGTTCCTGCTACAGATTTAGAGCAAGATGTCTTCTCAAGAGTCAGTCGGGGAGAGTCGAGTGTCCCATCCAACACCGACGCCAAGAGCAAACATCAATGCTGACCACTTTGGGCCATCAACTGAGGAAGAGATGGAGGCTTACTTGAAAAGGATAGATGCCATGGAGGAGGATGAAGAAGTTACTTCTCGTTTTCGAGCTGGATTCACGATGGGGGAACTACAGAGCTCAGCTATTCCAAACTCGGTCATCCCTTCTAATGTTAGATTTATTTCTTATGAAAATATGAAAAAGAGTGTTACTTGTTCTCCCGCAGCTATGCAACATCCTTGGGTGAAAGGAGCTTTAGCCATCACGGGCAAGCTCCATAAGGAAATAATGGACCTCAAGTAGCAAGTCAATAAGCTCGAAGAAGAGAATCGTATCGCGAGGGGCATCATCGCCAAGAATATCACATCACCACCCCCGAAGAAGGAGACATAAACACACGGGTATGGGCACTCCCCTTGGCAACTGCAAAGCTTGGGGGAGTGCCCCGGTATCATATCACCATCACTTTTATATTTACCATTTTTCTTAGTTTGATCCTTTTGGTAATATCTTGATCTAGTAGAATAAAGTTTTAGTATGATCTAGTTGTGAGTTTTGCTTTATGACCCTTCTATGTAATCGAGTCCGTGAGCTATATATAATAAAGATTAGTGTTGAGTCAACGGCTTGATTATTTTGCTATGATCTTGATGGAATAAAATAAAAGAGAAGAAATAAAGAGATCTTATGGATCTTATGGAGAGTAATGACTTCACATATAAAGAGTATGATGAATAAAAAATGTTGAGAGTTGACAAACATAGTTTTGGTCATCGTTGCAATTAATAGAAGTAATAAAGAAAGAGAGGTTTTCACATATAAATATACTATCTTGGACATATTTTATGATTGTGAGCACTCATTAAAATATGACATGCTAAAGAGTTGATGTTGGACAAGGAAGACAATGTAATGGGTTATGTTTTATTACATCTGAGATGAATTATATTGTCATGGATCATCCAACATGTTGAGCTTGCCTTTCCCCCTCATGCTAGCCAATTTCTTTGAACCAAGTAGAAATACTACTTGTGCTTCCAAATATCCTCAAACCCAGTTTTTCCATAAGAGTCCACCATATCTACCTATGGATTGAGTAAGATCCTTGAAGTAAGTTGTCATCGTTGCAAGCAATAAAAATTGCTCTCTAAATATGTATGATTTATTAGTGTGGAGAAAATAAGCTTTATACTATCCTGTGATGTGGAAGAAATAAAAGCGACAAACTGCATAATAAAGGTCCATATCACAAGTGGCAATATAAAGTGACGTTATTTCGCATTAAGACTTCGTGCATCCAACCATAAAAGCACATGACAACCTCTGCTTCCCTCTGCGAAGGGCCTATCTATTGTTCCTGTCTTATACTTCATATAAGAGTCATGGTGATCTTCACCTTTCCTTTTTACATTTTATCCTTTGGCAAGCACAATGTGTTGGAAAGATTCAGATATATATAGTTAATTAGATGTGAGTTTTCATGAACTATTATTGTTGACATTACCCTTGAGGTAAAAAGTTGGGAGGCAAAACTATAAGCCCCTATCTTTCTCTGTGTCCGATTAAAACTTCATAACCATAAATATCGCGTGAGTGTTAGCAATTGTGAAAGACTAAATGATGGTTGAGTATGTGGACTTGCTAAAAAGCTCTTATATTTACTCTTTCCTATGTTATTATAAATTGCAATTGCTTCAAAGACTGAGATTATAGTTTGTTAGTTTTCAATAAAGTTTCTGATTCATACTTGAGTATGTGAATGAATTGTTACTTTAGCATAATAGATCATATGATAATATATATATGTTGCTATTCTAAGAATGATCATGATGCCCTCATGTCCATATTTTATTTTATCGACATCTCTATCTCTAAACATGTGGACATATTTTTCGATTTCGGCTTTCGCTTGAGGACAAGCAAGGTCTAAGCATGGGGGAGTTGATACATCCATTTTGCATCATGCTTTTATATCGATATTTATTGCATTATGGGCTGTTATTACACATTATGTCACAATACTTATGCCTTTTCTCTCTTATTTTACAAGGTTTACATGAAGAGGGGGAATGCCGGCAGCTGGAATTCTGGGCTGGAAAGGAGCAAATATTAGAGACCTATTCTCCATATCTCCAAAAGTCCAGCAACTCCATGGGAATTATTTTAAGAATACATAAAAAATATTGGGCGAAAGAAGTATCAGAGGGGGGCCACCCACCGTCCACGAGGGTGGGGGTGCGCCCTACCCCCCTGGGCGCGCCCCCTGCCTCGTGGGCCCCCTGGTGGCCCTCTGATGCCCATCTTTGGCTATATGGAGTCTTTCATCAAGGAAAAAATCATAAGTAAGCTCACGTGACAAAACTCCGCCGCCACGAGGTGGAACCTTGGCGGAACCAATCTAGGGCTCCGGCGGAGCTGTTCTGCCGGGGAAACTTCCCTCCGGGAGGGGGAAATCATCACCATCGTCATCACCAACGATCCTCTCATCGGGAGGGGGTCAATCTCCATCAACATCTTCACCAGCACCATCTCATCTCAAACCCTAGTTCATCTCTTGTATCCAATCTTTGTATCCAAACCTCAGATTGGTACCTGTGGGTTGCTAGTAGTGTTGATTACTCCTTGTAGTTGATGCTAGTTGGTTTACTTGGTGGAAGATCATATGTTCAGATCCATCATGCATATTAATACCCCTCTGATTATGAACATGAATATGCTTTGTGAGTAGTTATGTTTGTTCCTGAGGACATGGGAGAAGTCATGCTATTAGTAGTCATGTGAATTTGGTATTCGTTCAATATTTTGATGAGATGTATATTGTCATCCCTCTAGTGGTGTCATGTGAATGTTGACTACATGACACTTCACCATTGTTTGGGCCTAGAGGGAGGCATTGGGAAGTAATAAGTAGATGATGGGTTGCTAGAGTGACAGAAGCTTAAACCCTGGTTTATGCTTTGCTTCGTAAGGGGCTGATTTGGATCCATATGTTTCATGCTATGGTTAGGTTTACCTTAATACTTCTGTTGTAGTTGCGGATGCTTGCAATAGGGGTTAATCATAAGTGGGATGCTTGTCCAGGTAAGGACAACATCCAAGCACCGGTCCACCCACATATCAAATTATCAAAGTACCGAACGCGAACTAGTTTGACGATAATTCCCATGTGTCCTCGGGAGCGCTTCTCTCTATATAAGAAATTGTCCAGGCTTGTCCTTTGCTACAAAAAGGATTGGGCCATATTGCTGCACTTTATTTACACTTGTTACTTGTTACTCGTTACGAATTACCTTATCGCAAAACTATCTGTTACCGATAATTTTAGTGCTTGCAGAGAATACCTTGCTGAAAACCGCTTATCATTTCCTTCTGCTCCTCGTTGGGTTTGACACTCTTACTTATCGAAAGGGCTATGATAGATCCCCTATACTTGTGGGTCATCACAACCCTGAGCCCTTTCGACAGCACATGCAGTACATGGGTAAGCATTGTGCGCATGCGTCATGCTAGCTTACGCTTCCTTCTCTAGTAGGTTTTCTAAACAGGCTACTGTTTCTTGCCACTCCTCTCATCGGTTTCCTGCCTCTTCTCCCATCATTTTCCCGCTACCAGTGCTCATTGAAGGCTAGCGGCGACACACCGGCCATGTAAATATCCCACATAGTTTCTAGAAGCACAAATGTGTGTGATAGGAGGGAGTAGGTCCCATAGGGTGACCACCATGAAACGCCTTAGTGGCAAGGAGGCAATTCTTATCAGCAAGGGCCGGCTTCCCATCCACTAACCTGGTCGAATAGAATGCAGAAGTTAAGCGTGCTCGGGCTGGAGTAGTCCAAGGATGGGTGGCCTGGTGGGAAGTTGCATATCTTAAGCTTCATTTAAATGCTATGACACGGGCATTATAGAGATATATTATATCTCTGTAGTGACCTATCATGGCAATTATATAAACCTTGGGATCCTTGTTTTGCTAATTTGTAGACAATGTTTTTATAGGTTATTTTTTGCTCTAAAAAATTAAAGAATGATTGACTTGACCTGTCATGACGATTATGTAAACCTACTATGTTTTTATGGGTTATTTTTTCCTCTAAAAAAATTAAAGAATGATTGGCTTGACATGTCATGGCAATTATATAAACCTTTTTCAGGTTGCATCCAGGGTATAGGGGGCAGGGTGTTCTTCTTGAGCATGTCTCCCTTGTGCGGCTTATAGACGCGACACATATCTATGGGCTCCCCGAGGTATATATACTATCCTTTACCGACAATTAGGGGGCCCACACAATCTATCCCTTTGACCCAACAACGAGAAGGGTTTGACCATGATGGTTTCCTATTGATACTAGTAAGGTACACGTGCATTGCACGCATGAGATTTGGTAACCAAATTATGAATAAATACCACACTATAGCATGTAAGCTTTCATATATGCATGTTGTAGATGTTCGTTTAATTCTTATAGTTCATCTCATCCAAAATTAATTAGGTTTATAAAAAATTTATTTTAAGATTCATGGAATTGTGCATTGTAAAGCATAAAGTAAATACAAAAGTGACAATTCATTTAGAAAAAAGTTTGGGCAATTAAGATATGGAAGATTCTAGAGAACAAAGGAGAAGTGCTTGTGTTTTGAGGTTTCTGCATTATGCTTAAGTTCAACCATGGAGCCTTCTAGATTGTACATGTGGCAGAATCTGGTGGAATGTAGATGATATCCAAGGCCAGTAGTGCTCGGATTTGCCATCTCTGCACCATCGGATTGGCTTCATCCAACGACCAACTTCCAAAGTTATTCGCACACTATATAGGGGTATAGATATAGATGTATCCCATGCTAGACCAAATAAAGTTTGAGCGCATGCGTGGGACGAACCCCCCCCCCCCACCACCGCTGCCACCTCGAAGTTGGGAAACTGACATCATACGTATTGAACCAGGCTTGGAGTCGGGTACGGTGTTCGGTTTGTAATGTAGTTGGTGGCCCATCGAAGTTGTGCATTTGGGATTTAAACACATCACGCGCCACTGTACCATACATATTTTAGGGCCGCATGCAGTGTATACGGGGTCTTCTGATCGACCACATCTCCCTTGTGCGGTTTTTTGTGATGACACGCATATCTGTGGGCTCCTCGAGTGTATACGTATCATCACTTTGGCCGATAATGAGGGGTATGTGTTGGTCATGAATGGATTCCTCCTAGTTCGTGTTAGGTCCGGTCACCGTCACATGTCGCTCAACCAAAGATCGAGCTCATGCTTTGTCAGGATTCCCTCCCACATGTTCGGATTGCTGTGTTCGACCTACATCATACCCTGTGTATCTCGTCCTTAACTACCTTGCCTTCATGGTTGTTGTCTGTATCGAGAGGTAGGCACCACATCTAAATTGTACATTATTCTATATTGAAAACACACATCACCCCTTCCCAATGTACATCATTTTGGGCCGCATGCAAGAGGTGCTGTTTTTTTGGTCCCTCTCATGCGATTTTTATGATGGTTCAATCTATTGGCCCAAGCGGTTTATCAACAACAACAACTGTCGTTTGACCAAACGACAGATTCATTGGTCCATCTTATGGTAGGTCATGGCGACATGCATGTATGACCAAAGTATCGATTATTATGTGCATCTGCCCCACTAACACGAAGTTTGAGGTGGTGGGCCAAGCATCCTAGCTAGGTACGACATTATGTCATTATAGACATATATATATATATATCCAAGGGTGCTTTCGGGTTTGTGAGGCGGGTCCCACCAAAGTTATGCATTGTGTATTTAAAGTTTTAATCATCCCCAATATTCCTACATATATTTGGCCACTTCCAGGTGGTTCTTGACTTCTAGCCCCTCTCATCGATCTTCGACGACGCACTCAACCATGGGCCCGCACAGTCAAAGTTGTGCATTGGAATTTTGAACATCACAGACCACCCTTTTCACTCATATATATTTGGGCCACATGCTGGTGTGGCTGTCTTCTGACCCTCTCTAACATTATTTTTTCCTGCAAAGACTCTGATGACGCTCAACGGACATGGGTATAATATCTTAACCGTATGTGATACAAGTTCGTTGTGAATCACCACGCCTGCGCAAGCGTGAGCAAAGGTGGAGGTACAGGCTCAACCGTGTGCGATGCAAGTGTGCTGTAAAATCACCACGATCGCGCAAGCGCGAGCAAAGGGTGGAGGTACTGGCTTAACCATGTGTGATGCAAGTGCGCTGTAAAACCACCACCTGTGTATGCTAAAGGCGAGTAAGTTTATTTGGAAATTAGGACGAACCGTGTGTGATAGACCAGCTAGCTAGAAATATAAATACAAACTACCCGCCTTGCGCGTTGCAAAAATCGGCGGTTCCATGCCACTTTTCCTTATTATCATACACGCATATTGTTATCGGACCATATGTGATCTTGGGCACTCCCGCCCCGCATCAATTCCTTTACCCAAATTTTAGTAGCCGTCGTACTTCAATCGTCGCCCACAATCCTCCAGTACCAACCTTATAGTAAAATTGCAGTAGCTGAAGCATTTGAACCGTCGCCCTCCCTCGTCCACCACCATCTCCACCCACCATTACTAAAATTTTCAGTAGCCGCGGCTATCCTCAAACACCCCTCATCCCCAGTCCCCCACCTGCCCCACTCCCCCCCTCGAACCCTAGCTCGCGGCTGCAGCCGCCAACCCCTGTCGGTCTGCCCGTTCCTCCTAGCCAGATAATAAAGTTCAGGTTACCGAGTGATTCCTATACCGTCGCCCCACTCCTCTGAGTTTTTAGATGAGGCCTGCGGTGTCCCTCCCCACTAGATCCACATCCCCTGCTCCAGAATGTCGCAGCCTAAGCTTGACCACGTATGCTAGGGAGCCCAACGAGCGTTCGGCCAAGAAGAGGTTTATCATGGCCTCTTCGGTGGATGTTGGCGAGGTGGCCACCATTCGCCCCGACCTGTCGATCCCGGAGCAACAAGTTGCCGCGGAAGCCGACGAAGACGTTGACTACATTGCCAAGCTGAAGGCTTCATGTCAGCGGGCTAGCGTATTACTATATCTCGGGAAAGCTGGCTTCGACATCAAGCTCATCCACAGTGACGGCTTCACGCGGGCCATGTCACAGGTTAAGTGGTCCATCCCCAACCCCTCTGGTTCAACCGCCGTCGATCTCTTCGATGGCCTTGCCTCTGATCTCCTCCGCCAAGCGGTCAAGGATTTGCGAGATTTATACGCCATCGAGCCCATTTTGTCATTTCTGAAGGACACGTTCTACGGCGGTGGCTTGGGATCCTCAATTGCCAAGTCAGATCTCATCGACCACGACCACGAGGATGGCACCCACGAAGGTTCTTCCAAGGTGAAACAACCCATCTGTGACATCAGAGAGTGCACCATGGGTCTGTGCTCTTCCAACTGGAAGGATACCGTCCATGAAATGTGAGGCAACATTCTATCAGCAAGTCTTACCTTTTCTAGCTTGCCAACCCGTACCCTTTGTTATAGTAGCATTTGTCGTGCGGTGCTTTAACTGTGCCGTGTTTAATTATTTTACTTATGCAAAAATGTATTATTCAATAGGGCTATGTGATGTTTAAGTATGAATTGTCCACTTCAGTTTTGCAAATGGCTATATTTGGTTGTTTATAGTGAGTAGATGCCTTGTTTATCTTTATTTGGTTGTTAGGTTTGTTGGTGTTACGCCCTCGATTCAGCTATATCTCCTACGTGTCGAACCACGACTTAGAGGCATAACTACATTGAAAGCAATGTCGCAAGTAAGGTAATCTTCACAACATCCCATGTAATACATGATAAGGGGAAAGGTAACATAGTTGGCTTACACTTGCCACGTCACACAAAGTACATAAATAGCATTACATTAACCAATACAATCATGGTCCGACTACGGTACCAAAATAAAAGATCAACCCAACATGCGACACGGTCCCGATCGCCCCAACTGGGCACCACTACTGATCATCAGGGAAAGACACATAGTAACGTCATGAGTCTTCGTCGAACTCCCACTTGAGCTCAAGCACATCATCTGGAACGGAATCATCAGGCCCTGCATCTGGTTTGGAAGTAATCTGTGAGCCACGGGGACTCAGCAATCTCGCACCCTCGCGATCAAGACTATTTAAGCTTATAGGAAAAGGCAAGGTAATATGTGGAGCTGCAGCAAGCGACTAGCATATATGGTGGCTAACCTGTTCGCAAAAGAGAGTGAGAAGAGAAGGCAAAGCGCGAACGAATAACTAGAGAACAACCTGCGGCAAGCATTACTCCGACACCGTGTTCACTTTACTTAATGAATTTGTTGGGTTATTAATATTATTTTGGGATTGAGATGGGGATACCTTCTCAATAATGACATAAATTGGTAGTTAAATAAAATCTATTCCTTTGTTGTAGGGAAAAATTGGCGTTATGCAAATGTTAAACTTAGAGCCTCCACTAGCCGTATATGCATGTAGTGATAGCTGTTATTCATTCATTGCTCTATAGTGTTATCTTGCCAGCATATTCTGTGTGCTTACCTACATGGCTGCAACTTATCATGTTGCAGAATTTTCCGACGAAGAGTAAGGTGTGATAGGTCATTGTCATGCACTCAGTTTTGCCGTGGAGTGGATGGACTCATTTATCTATGATGCTTCCGTAGTTATCTTATTTAGAGGGCCTTCAGCCATATTATTGTAATAAGTACTCTTTTTGAGACACTTGATGTAATAAGTGTGTGATTGAACTCTGTTATAAATCCTCGAGTATTGTGTGTGTCAGCAATACTGATCCAGGGATGACACTTAAGCACAGATACTACGGTCCATTGGGATCGGGTCGCTACAACTAGAGCATGTATTTGAAGTTCAGATTTGAATTATGGACATTAAATGCCTAGGAAACTCAATTAGTGTATAAAAAGGCCAAACGAACCCTGAAAAAGTTTAACTTTCAGCACGGATATACTGTCGTTCCATGTTTCCTGTAGAAGAAAATACAAGGTGAAAAGAGGCAGTGATTATGTTTCGCCCACAAGGGGGACACATTTCCCTATCGGAACCATGAGGCTTCTTTGAGAGAAGCTCCGGCTTGTAAGAGGCTTGTAATAGAACTTGTGCCAAAATGGACGAAAAAAATCCTCGACATATATGTGCCATGTCGTGACACCATGCCAGGTTTCACGATTTTCCTATTAGTTTTGGATTTACGGGGATTTAAAAACCGAGATCTTCTCACGAAATGTTTTCAAATAACACACGATGCACTCATGAAAGCTGTGTGCCTACCAAACCGTGGCCGATGCCCCCCTCCCCCTGCTGCGCGCGCGATCTGAGTCGTGCATTCGGATTGGCCAGAACCAAAACCCCACGGATCGTACGTGTGCACTGTTGGATGCTCCTAGATCGAACGGCAACCTGATACGTCCATTTTGCATCATGATTTTATATCAATATTTATTGCATTATGGGCTGTTATTACACATTATGTCACAATACTTATGCATATTCTCTCTTATTTTACAAGGTTTACATAAAGAGGGAGAATGCCAGCGGCTGGAATTCTGGGATGGAAAAGGAGCAAATATTAGATACCTATTCTGCACAGCTCCAAAAGTCCTGAAACTTCACGGAAGTTATTTCCAGAATATATAAAAAATACTGAGCACAAGAAGTACCAAAGGGGGGCCACTCACCAGCCAAGAGGGTGGGGGGCGTGCCCTACCCCCTGGGCGCGCCCCCTGCCTCATGGGGGCCCTGGTGGCCCTTCGATGCCCATATTCTGCTATATGGAGTCATCCATCGAGGAAAAAAATAATAAGCAAGCTTTCGGGACGAGACTCCGCCGCCACGAGGCAGAACCTTGGTGGAACCAATCTAGGGCTCCGGCGGAGCTATTCTACCAAGGAAACTTCCCTTCGGGAGGGGGAAATCATCACCATCGTCATCACCAACGATCCTCTCATTGGGAGGGGGTCAATCTCCATCAACATCTTCACCAGCACCATCTCATCTCAAACCCTAGTTCATCTCTTGTATCCAATCTTTGTATCCAAACCTCAGA